>NW_023260374.1:0-10042 GCF_009762535.1 Notolabrus celidotus | reverse complement strand
CATAATCCCTGTGATCCCAGTCTCGCCAATGCAGCCGAGACCACCATCATCCCTCCGACGGTCACAGGTTTCTTTTATTTTTCTGTTGTTGTTTTTATTTTCTCCACTTGTGATTATCTCCTCTCTCTCTCTCTCTCCTCTCTCTCTCTCTCTCTCTCCCTCTCCTCTCTCTCTCTCTCCTGCAACCCTCTATCCAATCCATTGATTTCATGTCTGTGGCTTCCCCTCTCTCTGCCGCCGCCGCCGCTGCCTCTGCCTCTGCGTAGCTCCATGTGTGCCGTCCAGCTGTGGCTCTGATGAAGGAGCAGATTAGAGATAGAAAGAGTGGGAGAAATGCCACACTTCCCCCCACATGACTTTTAAGAGCCACTCTGCTCCTCCCGGCAGAGACCGAGCGAGTCACCGAGGCGACGGAGAGAGAGGAATGAGCGAGCCGGCCGACCAGAGACTTTAGATTCAGAGAAGAAGAAGAAGAGAGAAGTGAAGGAGCGGAGTGGTTCCATCCTGCAGGACGGGTTTGATTGATTCAGGCTTCATGCTTCAGCATTGCATCTTCTGCAGTGTGAAATGCCACCATGTACGTAGCTCTCCGCGCTCTCCGTGCTCTCCGCGCTCGCTAATCTGCGCTCAGATCCAGCGGCTGCCTGCGTTATCCTCCGTTGGTGTGTGGCGGCATGAGGACGCTCTGTAATGTCCGCGCTGGCTTTTTGTTTTTGGGTGGAAGTGTGTGTGTTTGCAGGGGTGGAGCTGTGCGGGTATTTATTATTCCAGATGTTTCACTCACGCCGTGTCTTCTCTCCTCAGGCCAATCCTCCGCAGTGGTGGTCAACACAGACCAGCCTTGGACAACGCCTCCATATGTGAGTCTGCACACCGACACATGCGTGGTGATGTTGCATCGCCATGAAACACAAAACTGGGACAAGAGAGCGTTTGTTCTTTACTCAGAGTGAAGATGAACATGTTTTAAACTCGGACCACAAACTTTTACTCAGAGGTGGAGAGGAGAAGTCTTTGATTTAAAGCGCAGTGTTGATTTTTAAACATCCTACTCATGCAGAAGACAGTTAAACCAAACTCCACTCAAACAAACAAACATTTTAAAGTTGTTTCTTGAGACTGGACCTAAACATGCGTTTCAACTTCTTACAAATCAGCACCATGAAGCAGATGTTTCAGCATCCTCCTCCGCCCGACGTGAGTTAGCTTCACCCTGCAGAGAAGAAGAGTATCAAACACAAGACTCAACTTTATTTATAAAGCACCTTTCATACAGATAAACATGCAGCACAACAGGCTTCACAGAATAACAGACAGAAAAAAAATAATTAGGAAAGGCATTATTATAAATAAATACTTAAAAATAAAATAAAATCAATACAGGAAAAGAAAGAAAGAAAGAAAGAAAGAAAGGAAAGGAGAAAAGAAAGAATGAATGACAGACCCATAAAAAGGAATCTACAGCAGAGATCCAGAGGAACCTACGAGACAAGGGAGCTCAGGGACTCCAGAAAGGTCTATGGTTAGTAACTTTAATGGGACAGGAAGAGTTAAAGTGAGAGACAGGCAGAGAGAGGAGAGAGAGGGAAAGACAGGATCCCAGTGTGTCAGTCTAAGCCTATAGCAGCAGAACTAAGACCTGGTCCAAGCCTGATCCAGCTCTAACTATAAGCTGTGAATATACTGTAAGTCACCTGCAGCTGCTGAACGTAGACGGCTCCTCTGTGTCCTGGGTCTGACTTGGTCCTGGTTCGCTCCGCTCTGAGTTTACTCTCACACAGAGACTAAACATCTGTCCGGCCTCTGATTGGCTCTGAGACGGCCTCCAGTTGTTGGCTGCTGTCGGTGAGATCTCACGTTTCCTCCGCCAGCTTTATTTACCAAAGAGAGGAGAAGCAGCTCCGTCTGTCTGATGAGTTCATGGAGCCTGGTTTCTTTAACTTCACAGCTCTGACACAAACAGCACGTCTGCACAGCTGGGATTAAACATGAAGAAGTAGTTATAGGATTATTAAAGTAAGATTTTCAACATATTTATAACAGCAGTACTTATATAGAGTTTAATGTGTTTAAACGTGATGTCAAGGTGCATTTAGACCAAGAGTCCCGGGGTCTTTTAGCCCCCAGAACTACTTTCCCCTGAACTAAAAGGTTCCTGGCCCCATTTTTGTCTGCGTTTCGACCGCGGGCTGAAGTCCAGTAGAGGGCAGTAACACAAAGAGGAATGCCATTCATCACAGATGACACCATAGAAGCAGACGGACAGGCAGGTATCATTCTGAGCAACACAACAGTTAGCCTGTTAGCATGAAGAGACTCAGCTGGTCTGTTTTAGATGGTGCTATATTTCATCACAGATGGATTCACTGAATCAACACGTGAGAGGAGATAAGCGCGAGTAGCAAAGACGTTTCAACACGGCTTTAAAATTCCTTTTGAACTCAAAAGCCGTGATCGCAGAGATCGGCCGGTGTTTTGGTTTAAACGGCGACCTGTTAACTGGAGACTCTCAGCCGGATGCATCCCTCATAAACGTCTTTAGACCATCATTAAATATCTGATGAGGATATTTTGAAATCTTAATAAAAACTAAACTAGTTTGCATTCCCAGGAACTCCCTCTGTGTTTCAACAGCTGTGTAAACTCCACAAACACTGACACGTTCAGCTGAAGGTCTCCAGTTTACAGGGTCACTTTTAAAACCGGAACACCGGGAGGAGAGACGCATTCACGGTGGGCTGAGAGAAGACTACTGTTACAAGCTGCTAAATCAAGAGAATCACAGCTTCTTCTTTTGAAAAGTACACACACATACAAAAAAGATAGAACAAATAAAAACTAATGAAAGAAAGAGAAATCAAGAGAATCACAGATGTGTGTGATGTTATTGTGGACGGAGGGAGGAATAAAAACACTGAGGTTAATCTACCAATCAGACACGTTCAGCATTGCAGGCCCGCCCCCTGAAAGTCCTGGGACCTTTGAAAAGTACTACCCCCCTAGCAGGGCTTTTTTAGGGGGGCGATTATCTACCCTGAACTAAATTTAGGACCCTGGGTCCACCGGTCGAGAACGACTAAATGTAATGTCACAGACCTTTGTCTACTTTCTTTCCCTGCAAGCTGGAAATGCTTGATAGGATGTTAAATCATTGAATCCAGTGTACCTGTGCTAACGAGCTGATCTTGTGTTTGTGTGCAGTGTGAACGGGACGGAGGCTGACTATGCGTACGAGGAGATCACGTTGGAGAGGGTAAGAGTCTGTCTTTAGTCTCTTTGAATCCCAGCCTCGTTGTTAGCAGCCGTCCATAACTCAGAGGACTCACTGCTGGCAGGCACCGACTCTTTATTCCACTTGACACGACGCTTTAATGTTCTTTGACTTTCAACTCTACAGGACCAACTCGTCTTTTTAAAAAGGGACTGGACTTTATCGGACGAGTTTCCAAATGTGTTAAAAATCTGTAAAAAAGAGGACCAAGTGTTTCTGAAGAGCTCGTACGAACACACGTTTTAAAGCAGCTGGTTTGAATCTCTCTCTCTCCGTTCTGAAATCTTCCTTCTCTTCTTCCTGTCTGTTCCTCTCGTCCTAATTCGTCCGTGTTCTCGGAGTGTGAATGATAATCAGAGCAGCGTGAGTAAAGAGTGTCTCTGCCAGACTGAGCCCCGCAGATCTGAAAACAGTCCGTCTGAAGGCTCCACGTGCCTCGGGCTCTCATGTTTGTTTTTAGTTTTCACTTCAATTAATAAAGTTTCAGAGACTCTGTGGTTATAAATGGATCACTGCTCACCCAAATTGTGGATTAATCCGCCACTGAAATAGTCGGTGTAATCCACTTCTCTCCTGATTGTTTGACATGACTTTCAGCCTTTTTATGAACATGGAGCAATATATTTATACATCTTTATGGAGAGTGAAGAGCCGAGAAGAGCACGGACAGGAAGTACCAGTGTTAACAGACGGTGCGGGCGTGTCTTCAGTTTTGAGTCTGAGGACACTTTAATGTGATAATAAATACAGGAGAGTAGGTCACACTGAACACACTGCTGCTCCGAGTCAGAAACACTGTTTATATGACGAGACAGACTCTGTAGTGGAAGTCACTGCATTAAAACAGACATGACTCTGTAGTGGAAGTCACTGCATTAAAAACAGACATGACTCTGTAGTGGAAGTCACTGCATTAAACACAGACATGACTCTGTAGTGGAAGTCACTGCATTAAACACAGACATGACTCTGTAGTGGAAGTCACTGCATTAAACACAGACATGACTCTGTAGTGGAAGTCACTGCATTAAAAACAGACATGACTCTGTAGTGGAGGTCACGCATTAACACAGACGTGACTCTGTAGTGGAAGTCCTGCATTAAAAACAGACATGACTCTGGTAGTGGAAGTCACTGCATTAAACAGACTGACTCTGTAGGGAAGTCACTGCATTAAACAGACATGACTCTGTAGTGGAAGTCCTACTGCATTAAACACAGACATGACTCTGTAGTGGAAGTCACTGCATTAAAAACAACATACTCTGTAGTGGAAGTCACTGCATTAAACCAGACATGACTCTGTATGGAAGTCACTGCATTAAACACAGACATGACTCGTGTAGTGGAAGTCACTGCGATTAAACAGACATGACTCTGTTGGAAGTCCACTGCATTAAACACAGGACTGACTCTGTAGTGGAAGTCACTGCATTAAACACAGCATGATCTCGTAGTGGAAGTCACTGCATTAAACACAGACATGACTCTGTAGTTGAAGTCACTGTATTAAAAACGACATGACTCTGTAGTGGAAGTCACTGCATTAATAACAGACATGACTCTTAGTTGAAGTCACTGCATTAAAAACAGCATGACTCTGTAGTGGAAGTCACTGCATTAAAACGACATGACTCTGTAGTGGAAGTCACTGCATTAAAAACAGACATGACTCTGTAGTGGAAGTCACTGCATTAAACACAGAGACATGACTCTGTAGTGAAGTCACTGATTATAACAGACATGACTCTGTAGTGGAAGTCACTGCATTAACACAGACATGACTCTGTAGTGGAAGTCACTGCATTAAAACAGACATGACTCTGTAGTGGAAGTCACTGCATTAAACAGACATGAACTCTGTAGTGGAAGTCACTGCATTAAACAACAGACATGACTCTGTAGTGGAAGTCACTGCATTATAAACAGACATGACTCTGTTAAGTCACTGCATTATAAACAGACATGACTCTGTAGTGGAAGTCACTGCATTAAACACAGACATGACTCTGTAGTGGAAGTCACTGCATTATAAAACAGACATGACTCTGTAGTGGAAGTCACTGCATTAACACAGACATGACTCTGTAGTGGAAGTCACTGCATTAGAAACAGACATGACTCTGCAGTGGAAGTCCTGCATTAAAACAACATGACTCTGTAGTGGAGTCACTGCATTAAAACAGACTGACTCTGTAGTGGAAGTCCTGCATTAAAAACAGACATTACTCTGTAGTGGAAGTCACTGCATTAAAAACACGACATCGACTCCTGTAGTGGAAGTCAACTGCATAAAAACCAGACATGACTCTGTAGTGGGAAGGTCACTGCATGAAAGACAGACATGACTCTGTAGTGGAAGTCACTGCACTTAAAACAGACAGACTCGTAGTGGAAGTCACTGCATTAAACATCAGGCACATGACTCTGTAGTGGAATCACTGCATTGTAAACAACAGAGATGACTCTGTAGTGGAAGTCACTGCATTAAAACACAGACATGACTCTGTAGTGAAGTCACTGCAATTAAACACAGAGATGACTCTGTAGTGGAATGAAGGTCGTCTGTGTTTCCTTCCATGTGGTCTCTGTTGTTCTGATGGTTATGTTGATCCTGGTTCTCACTGTGGTTTGTTTGGTCTCCAGGGGAACTCGGGGCTGGGCTTAAGCATCGCAGGAGGGACAGATAACCCCCACATCGGTGAAGAACCCAGCATCTTCATCACCAAAGTCAATCCCTGGAGGAGCAGCTGCACAGGACGGACGGCTCAGGTGAGCGTTCATGTCTTTGTGGAGTCAGAGTCCTGCTTTGGAAACAGTCCGGGACTGGGGTCTAAAGGAGGAAGTTATCAGAGCGTGTCATATTGAGATCACGTGTTAGGAAAGGATCAGGTTAATAAAACAGCAGAATCACCCTTTAAGCTTGTGTTAGATGATAGTCGGTGTCCCTTACCCAGAAACCCCTGCAGCGTCCTGCTGCCTTTCACCTCTTCATTCATAATGCAGCAGCCAGAGTCTGTCTCACCTGATCCAGGTGATGATGATGAGGGAGGGGGTAGAGGGGATCTCAGTACCATGAACCTTGTGTGTGAGTCTGTCAGTCATCAGGTGGAGCTCACGTCTGAACGCTGCGGTCACTAAAGACAGAGAGAGTCTTCTCTCTGTCTTTATTAAACTTTACAACGTGGAACACTTTAAAATGATTCTGTTTAGATTTTATTGATATTGTGTTTTTAAGTTTAAGTAAGTTAACTTTTGTTAACTGTGGTTGTTTTAAAGGGTTCAGCCATTAGACGCAGGAACAGATCAGGACACAAATATTTCATTAAAACAAATTTTTTTTTGATAAAAAAAAAGTCTGAAGTCCAAAAAGAAAGTAAAATAAAATTCAAAATAAAAGCTGAATAAATAAATACATAAACATACTAAAAAAATTAAAAGTGAAAATACTAAATCAAAATAAATGTATAAATGAATAAATTTAAATGACTTAATCTATAAATACAAAATAAATAAATCTAAATAATAAAAAGTATTCACCTTATTTTTGGCGGTTTAACGAACGCAGGCAATCAATGAATATTTTATGAATATAAATAATAATTAGGATACTTAAAAAAATATATAGAAATAGATACAATGAAGATTGAAGAAAATAAATGAATCCAATAAAATATTTTGTAGAATATTTGTTTGTGTTTATCCTTTTATAAAACAAAAATATTTGATTTGATCTCTTTATTTTGAATAGTAAAAATAATAATGATATTTATTAATGAAGTAGAAAAGAAGAAATTCGACATATTCCATCAGTAAGCGCTGAAACATTTAATTTAGATGTGAGAAGAAAGTAAAAACGTATGAACTTATAAAAAGTGATGAAGCAGCAGGTGACCACCTCATCTGGAAAATATTAAACATCCAACCCTTTCAGAAACAGACCGTTTCACAAACTGAGAGCAGCAGATTTAATTCTCTTTACAGCGTACAAACATGAACACATTAAAACAGGCTGTGAGTGAGATATCATGCATTAAAGGAACAAACACAAAGGGTTCTGTTCTCAAACAGACATGAGTGAAGACAATCAGAATGTGGGACAAAAATAAAAGTAAAACTTTATAAAAACAAAAACTGTTCTCTTCTCAGCTTAAACAGAGCTCAGAGTTTGATGGTTTCATGTCAGACAGAGACGACTGTGACCGGAGGAGTGGAAGAATGTATGAAACTGAACCGAGAAGAACAAGTTAGTCAGCTTAAAGTGAAAGCTTTAATGTGAGATATTTTATTTTGGCAAGCTACAAACCCACAGGAAGTCGTTCTGATGAGTTAAAATCATTCAGAAATTTCAGAATAAAAACGTATAAAAAGATTACAGATTTTTTTATTTTTACAGCTCATCCATAGACACATTACCTCTTTACGATGTCTTTGATATCCGAGTCAGTTTGATCAGGTTTTGGTCTCCACACACGTGGACTCTGGGCTTTTTCAGGGTGAACGATGTGATCCTGAGAGTGAACGAGGTGGACGTCCGGACGTGACCCACAGCCGGGCCGTGGAGGCGCTGAGGAGCGGGCTCTCTGGTCCGGCTCTACATCCGCAGGAGGAAACCGGTGTCGGAGAAAGTGATGGAGATCAAACTGGAAAGGACCCAAAGGTAACACATTCTTTGGCACTATGAACCCCAAAAATCTGTTGGTGGTAGGTCCCAGTTTCACTGTAAATATTTAGTTTCCCAGAGGATTAACTGGCTTATTGTGGTGGTAATGAACCCTTAGAATGTGTTCCTGGTGAGTCTCAGTTTCACTGTAAACAGGTCCACAGAGGCTTCCCTCTGGCTTCCTTCAGTGGTATGAACCTGAACACAGGAACTGATGTTTTGTGATGTTCTTGTGATTAACGGGTCTTCAGTTTGCTGAAATAACAACCTCATGATGCAGATTAGTCCAAAGTCCAAAGTCAAGCTTTGTCAGGTCTGTCCTCAAGAGGAGAAGAAAACTACGTCTACAATGTTGTTTGTTGAATGGAGGTCTATGAAAGAGGATTTAGAGACACTGATGTTTCTTTAGCTCTGACCTTCTTCACGGAATGTTCCATTTGTTCTCAGAATTTGACATCATCAAAGACAGAACTCTGACATCATCAAAGACAGAACTCTGACATCATCAAAGACAGAACTCTGACATCATCAAAGACAGCACTCTGACATCATCAAAGACAGAATCCTGACATCATCAAAGACAGAACTCTGACATCATCAAAGACAGAATCCTGACATCATCATTCTGGACTTCTGTCTTTGATGATGTCAGAGTTCTAGCGCACCTGCTGTTGCTCTCCATACAGACTGTTCTTCCTGCTGACCACCTGATTGGTGGATACTCCTCAGACTCCAGACAGAGACCAGAACTGATGGTTTCATAGATTTCAGCAGTTATAATAGAAGTATGTAAATATCGTATGGGCTACAACCCTGACTCTCTTCTGTATACAGGTCCTGTTTGCTCTGACAGTCTGGTCTGTTCTTGGTCCTTGATCCGGGTCTTGGTTTTGTTGCAGGTCTTGGCTTCAGTATAGCAGGCGGCGTGGGGAACCAGCACATCCCGGGCGACAACAGCATCTACGTCACGAAGATCATCGAAGGATGCGCCAGCACATAAAGACGGAGGCTGCAGATCGGAGACAACTGCTGCTGTAAGCGCTCTGAATCCGTCCCCCAGTTCACCTGAGCTCTCAGAGAAGAACACACCTGCAGTGTTGTTCTTACAGTAAGCATTAACCCCGTGTGCCTGTCCTCTCTCCTCGCTCAGGTGAACAGCGCTTGCCTGGAGGAGGTAGGCCACGAACACGCCGTCACTGCCTTGAAAAAACACTCCTGACGTGGTCTACTGAAAGTGGCAAAACCCAACAGTGTCTTCATGAACGACAGCTTCGCCCCGCCCCTCACCAACTGTGAGTGAAGCTTTTATTTCCTGTTCAGACCAAAGACTTGTCCTTCTCGTATCAGAACCAGAACCAGCATCCTCTGAGCGAGCTAGCAGTAAATAAATAGCGTTAGCATGTGTTAAACTTTGTGTCAGCCTTCTCTGACGGTTGATACTCCAGTGAAACCCACAGACAGACAGACAGACATACGGATCCTTTGTCTGATATTAAAGGCTCCAACACCACAAACACGACCCAGAGGTGAAGTTCAGGGGCGGAGCTAGTCAGCTAGCAGCTCCCACCTGTCACTCAAAGAGGCCACGCACCCCAATCCTACCTCCCTTAATCTCTTAATCTCAGGTAAACAGGCGTATATGAATTAATTAGACGTGTTTATTTCTGATGTAACATTTCAACATGGGGCTCTCTGGGGACTGACTCACTTTAACCGACGCCGAGGCAGGAAGGAACTCTGTGGTGGTTTAAGGATCAGAGTCCGCGGTGTACCAGCTGAGACTGCATCTGTGTCTCAGGTCCCCACTAACAGCAGGCTGCTGGTTCTGCTTCAGTCTGAGCCTCCTACGTCTGCTCTCCGTTTGTTTTGGACTTTAAATAAGAGCGTTTCAAATCTCCTGCAAAGCGCTACACAGAACAGACGCACAGACTCAGACGGAACTCTCTCACAATCTCTGCCTGCTGCACGGAGGAAACACAGCTGATGGTTCTGCTCTTAAGATGCCTCCTGGATTAGAAAGACAGCCGAGAGAGACAGACAGAGAGAGAGAGAGAGAGAGAGAGAGAGAGAGAGAGAGAGAGAGAGAGAGAGAGAGAGAGAGAGAGAGA
>NW_023260373.1:0-5000 GCF_009762535.1 Notolabrus celidotus | reverse complement strand
AATTCAAAAGAAGTTGAAGTGTTAGAAGTAGTAGCATCTATAAACTGCTTGACAAACTATGGAAATGTCTTACCTGTGTGTGTGTGTGTGTGTGTGTGTGTGTGTGTGTGTGTGTGCTTGTGTTTGTCACTCACTGATGAGGTCATCTGAATCACCTGTGTGTGTGTGTATGTGTGTGTGTGTGTGTGTGTGCATGCTTGCTTGTGTTTATCAGTCACTGATGAGTTCATCTTAATCACCTGTGCGTGTGTGTGTGTGTGAGAGAGTGTGTGTGTACATGTGTGTGTGTTTGTGTTCCTGTGTGTGTGTGTGTGTGTGTGTTTGCTTGTGTGGGTGTGTGTGTGTGGGTGTGTGTGTGTGTGTGTGTGTCTGTGTGTCTGTTTGTGTATGTGTGTGTCTGTTTGTGTGTTTTTCACTAAGCACTGATGAGTTCATCTGAGTCAGCTTTGTCTAGGACCAGCTGTGTAACTGCTATGTGACAGTTGATTTAGAATGGGATTCGGGGGAAAATGAGTGTCTACATATGCCCACACTGTGCGATAACCTTAATAGCTATCAGAAAAATGATCAAACCGTGAGCATCCAAAGACTCTGATGAACACAGTGATGTGTTTTTCATGTCTGTACAGTCAGAAATGTAGTCAGGGCAGCGATTTAAGAAAAGTGAAACGTGTGCTCCCCTCCAGAAATATTTAACATTACGGCAGATGGCCTAGCAGAGAGACTTTCTCTGACATTTGGTGACCTGCTGGATCAACGGTACAATATTTTGCTTTGGTTACCTCTTTGACGGAAGCAGAAGAAGACAGGGAACGTTTTGATGTATTATTTGTGTATGTGGAGTGAAATTTGTGGATTTTATGGCAGTTTGTTCAGAGAATTTTAAAGATCTCGTCAGCAGGCCTCAGCCTCTGTCTGATGACATCGCATGCTCTGCTGCCATGAACTGTCCGCCATACACACCAATGTTAAAGTTAGGAAAAGAGGGAAAATCTTTAAGTCATTTAAGCTGTAAAATATCAAAAACTATAAAAGATACAGAAAATATTTCAATACAACATTAATAGCTAAAAGATTTGCGAACATTTTAAAGCAAAAATGAAGTCTGTAACTGGAATTATGCCTACCTTTTAGTATTTCAATGTTGATGGAGTTTGAGGCAGATTGCCAGATTCTCCCATCTGTTTCCATTGGAAATGCATTGTTTTAAATAAAGTTGATTAATTCAAAATGTATGAGGGCTACATTTGTCAAGAGATATAGCCTGCATCACCTGACGTAGCTGGTCGTTTTAAAGTTTGAATGGTGAAAATCGAACAAAGTTTGAAGGCTGTGAAAACTGTCGAAGAAATGTTTTGGGGGAGTTCAATTTCAACACTAGAAAGGTTGCATTTCCTGAAAGCAAATGCGTTGAAATGCTGAAGCTGAAGGCTGAAAGCTGTGAAACACAGCTGAACATGTGGAAGAGTAGTAGAAGTAGTTGAATTAGTGGAAGTAGAAGAAGTGGAAGGATTGGAAAATGTAGAAGGAGAGGAAGTTGAAGAAGTGGAAAAAGGAGAAGAAGTTGAAGGAGTGGAAAATGTAGAAGTGGAAAAAGGTGAAGGAGTGGAAAAATGTAGAAAAAGGAGAAAAAGTGAAAAAGGAGAAGAAGTGAATAAAGTGGAAAAATTAAAAAGAAGTTGAAGTGTTAGAAGTAGTAGCACCTATAAACTGCTTGACAAACTATGGAAATGTCTTACCTGTGTGTGTGTGTGTGTGTGTGTGTGTGTGTGTGTGTGTGTGTGTGTGTGTGTGTGTGTGTGCTTGTGTTTGTCACTCACTGATGAGGTCATCTGAATCACCTGTGTGTGTGTGTGTGTGTGTGTGTGTGTGTGTGTGTGTGTGAGTGAGAGAGAGAGAGAGTGTGTGTGTACATGTGTGTGTTTGTGTTCCTGTGTGTGTGTGTATGTATGTGTGTGTGGGTGTGTGTGTGTGTATGTATGTGTGTGTGGGTGTGTGTGTGCGTGCGTGTTTCTGTTTGTCACTCACTGATGAGGTCATCTGAATCACCTGTGTCTCTAACTGTCATTAACTGTTTCCATGGTGATGGGACCAGCTGTGTAACTGCTGTGTGACAGTTGATTAAGAATGGGATTCATGGACTAAATTAGGGTCTACAAATGCCAACACTATGCGATAACCGTAATAGCTATCAGAAAAAGGATCAAACCATGAGCATCCAAAGACCCTGATGAACACAGTGATATGTTTTTCATCTCTGTACATTCAGAAATGTAGTCAGGGCAGCGAGTTAAGAAAAGTGAAACTTTTGCTGCCCTCCAGAAATATTTAACATTACGGCAGATGGCCGAGCAGAGAGACTTTCTCTGACAGTTGGTGACCTGGTGGCTCAACGGTACAATCTTTTGCTTTGGTAACCTCTTTAACAGAAGCAGGAGAAGACAGGGAACGTTTTGATTTCTTATTTGTGTATGTGGAGTGAGATTTGTGGATTTTCTGGCAATTTTTCCAGAGGCCATGTCCCATTTTTTTCCCAGCCTGCCCACTCTAAGTTTTGAACCTCTCACTCTGCCCACCAGAGTTCCACCCCACACACACCAATGTTAAAGTGAGGAAAGAGCTGAAATTTGATGAATTTTTGAACAGTGAAATCTGTGAAACTGTGAAAGGTATCAAAAAAGTGAAACAAGTGTAGATAGCTGAAAGTCTTGTGAACAGTTTAAAGTTTGAATGGAGTCTATAAGTGAAAGTATGCTGAAGCTATGAGCTGTAGTAGTTGAAGAAGTTGAAGTGGATTTGAAGATTCCGCCCCATCTGTTTCAATGTTAAAATAAAGGTTGAATAAAGTTGAATAATTCAAAAAGTATAAGGGTTGAAGATGTGAAAAGATATAGCCTGCGAATGGTGAGGAAGCTGAATAGTTTAAAAGTTGAACGGTGAAAATCGGACAAAATTTGAAGGCTGTGAAAGCGGTCACGGAAGTGGAATAATAATAAGTTTAAAGTAGAAGAACAATATGTTGAAATGCTCAGCATTTCAACATAACTAGAAAGGTTGCATTTCCTGAAAGCAAATGCGTTGAAATGCTGAAGCTGAAGGCTGAAAGCTGTGAAACACAGCTGAACATGTGGAAGAGTAGTAGAAGTAGTTGAATCAGTGGAAGTAGAAGAAGTGGAAGGATTGGAAAATGTAGAAGGAAAGGAAGTTGAAGAAGTGGAAGGATTGGAAAAAGGAGAAGAAGTCGAAGGAGTGGAAAATGTAGAAGTGGAAAAAGGTGAAGGAGTGGTAAAATCTAGAAAAAGGAGAAGAAGTGAAAAAGGAGAAGAAGTGAATAAAGCGGAAAAATTAAAAAGAAGTCGAAGTGTTAGAAGTAGTAGCATCTAAACTGCTTGACAAACTATGGAAATGTCTTACCTGTGTGTGTGTGTGTGTGTGTGTGTGTGTGTGTTTGTGTGTGTGTGAGAGAGAGAGAGAGAGAGAGAGAGAGAGAGAGTGTGTGTGTGTACATGTGTGTGTTTGTGTTCCTGTGTGTGTGTGTATGTGTGTGTGTGTGTGTGTGTGTGCGTGCGTGTTTCTGTTTGTCACTCACTGATGAGGTCATCTGAATCACCTGTGTTAGTTTGTGTGTGTGTGTGTGTCTGTGCATGCGTGCTTTTGTTTGTCACTCACTGATGAGGTCATCTGAATCACCTGTGTCTGCTTGTGTGTGTGTGTGTGTGTGTGTGTGTGTGTGTGTGTGTGTGTGTGTGTTTGTGTTTGTCACTCACTGAGGAGGTCATCTGAATCACATGTGTGTGCGTGTGTCTTTGTGTCAGTCAGAACTGATGAGGTCATCTGAATCACCTGTGTTTCCAACTGTCATTAATTGTTTCCATGGTGATGGGACCAGCTGTGTAACTGCTGTGTGACAGTTGATTAAGAATGGGATTCATGGACTAAATTAGGGTCTACAAATGCCAACACTATGCGATAACCGTAATAGCTATCAGAAAAAGGATTAAACCGTGAGCATCAGAAGACTCTGGTGAACACAGTGATGTGTTTTTCATGTCTGTAAAGTCAGAAATGTAGTCAGGGCAGCGAGTTAAGAAAAGTGAAACGTGTGCTGCCCTCCAGAAATGTTTAACATTACGGCAGATGGCCGAGCAGAGACACTTTCTCTGACAGTTGGTGACCTGCTGACTCAACGGTACAATCTTTTGCTTTGGTAACCTCTTTGACAGAAGCAGGAGAAGACAGGGAACGTTTTGATGTCTTATTTGTGTATGTGGAGTGAAATTTGTGGATTTTCTAGCAATTTTTCCAGAGGCCATGTCACATTTTTTTCCCAGCCTGCCCACTCTAAGTTTTGAACCTCTCACTCTGCCCACCAGAGTTCCACCCCATACACACCAATGTTAAAGTGAGGAAAGAGCTGAAATTTGATGAATTTTTAAACGGTGAAATCTGTGAAACTGTGAAAGGTATCAAAGAAGTGAAACATGTGTAGATAGCTGAAAGTCTTGTGAACAGTTTAAAGTTTGAATGGAGTCTATAAGTGAAAGTATGCTGAAGCTATGAGCTGTAGTAGTTGAAGAAGTTGAAGTGGATTTGAAGATTCCGCCCCATCTGTTTCAATGTTAAAATAAAGGTTGAATAAAGTTGAATAATTCAAAAAGTATAAGGGTTGAATATGTGAAAAGATATAGCCTGCGAATGGTGAGGAAGCTGAATAGTTTAAAAGTTGAACGGTGAAAATCGGACAAAATTTGAAGGCTGTGAAAGCGGTCACGGAAGTGGAATAATAATAAAAAGTATAAAGTTTAGGAATAACAATATGTTGAAATGCTCAGCATTTCAACATAACTAGAAAGGTTGCATTTCCTGAAAGCAAATGCGTTGAAATGCTGAAGCTGAAGGCTGAAAGCTGTGAAACACAGCTGAACATGTGGAAGAGTAGTAGAAGTAGTTGAATTAGTGGAAGTAGTTGAATTAGTGGAAGGATTGGAAAATGTAGAAAG
>NW_023260372.1:0-10369 GCF_009762535.1 Notolabrus celidotus | reverse complement strand
AACTCTACAGCAGTCTAAGCCTATAGGAGTCTAAGCCTTTAGCAGTCTACGCCTATAGCAGTCTTAGCCTATAGTGGTCTAACCCTATAGCAGTCTAACCCTATAGCAGTCTGAGCCTATAGCAGTCTAAGCCTAGAGCACGCTAGGTCTATAGCAGTCTGAGCCTATAGCAGTCTGTGCCTATAGCAGTCTAACCCTATAGCAGTCTAAGCCTATAGCAGTCTAAGCCTAGAGCAGTTTAAGCCTACAGCAGTCTAGGCCTATAGCAGTCTAAGCCTATAGCAGTCTAACACTCAGCAGTCTAAGCCTATAGAAGTCTAACCCTATAGCAGTCTAAGCCTATAGCAGTCTATGCCTATAGCAGTCTAAGTCTATAGCAGTCTATGCCTATAGCAGTCTAAGCCTATAGCAGTCTAAGCCTATGGCAGTCTAAGCCTATAGCAGTCTAAGCCTATAGCAGTCTAAGTCTATAGCAGTGTAACCCTTTAGCAGTCTTACCCTATAGCAGTCTAAGCCTATAGCAGTCTAGGCCTATAGCAGTCTAACCCTATAGCAGTCTAAGTCTATAGCAGTGTAACCCTTTAGCAGTCTTACCCTATAGCAGTCTAAGCCTATAGCAGTCTAAGCCTATAGCAGTCTAGGACTATAGCAGTCTAACCCTATAGCAGTCTGAGCCTATAGCAGTCTAGGCCTATAGCAGTCTAAGCCTATAGTAGCATAATTAAGAGCTGGTCCATCCATGTTTCTTTATATTCTGAAGTCACGTTTGATCACGTGTCTTTCTCTGAGATCTCGTCTTTGGAAACCACAGACTTTAGGTTTAGTGGTCTAGGTGTCCTAGGGAATCCTCTAGGAGGATTTCGATGCTTAAAATCGGCCTGAACTGTCCCTTAGTGTGCGACCTCCCAGGGTAAACGTCATAAAGTGTGTAGCTAGCTTGAATCCTTTGTACGGAGCGTCTCTGAGGAACTCCTGAAATAATTATCCCAAATGTTTGACTCAGCCTCTTCCTCTTTCATGCACCGTTCCTCTTTCTCTCTGCAGCTCACATTTCTTATTCTAACTAACAAGGACGGTCTGCAGGATCCAAACATGCTCAGAGGTTTAAAGGAGACACTCTGGATCAGTCAAAGGAATCCCAGCGTCCTGCTTTATGTCACTTTAACTCTTAAAGACACAGTGGGTCAGAAGAGTTTACAGGACACTTTGTCTTCCTTTGTTGTTAACTTGTCTCCCTCTGGAGCACTTGATGGTTTAATTCTTTGCTCAAGGGCACTTTGAAAGCAGCTTTTAGGGAAGACAGGAGCTTCTCCCACCTTCATTATCCCGCCTGCTCCGAGGATCAGACATTAAAAGCTGCATTAAGAGGTTCCTGTCTCACTTTTGGGGCTGCTTTTAACGGCTCCCCAAAGGTGATGGAGTCGGTCGAACAACAAAGAAAAGCTCCTCCAATCAGTGAGGAGGAAAACAAGGAGGAGCTCAAAGTGGGAAACAGTCAGAGGAGTGATTACAGTCTGGAGTCTTAATCTGAGAAACAGCTGAACTCAAACCAAAAACATGATCTGATTTCTTTTATTAGCTCCTTTATGGATTTTGTCTTTAAGTTTCCCCCTCAGAGACTCATAAAACTTCCCTTCCTGTCTTCCTGCCATAAAACCCGCCGCAGACTCTCACTGAACCGAGCCGGATCATTAAGAGAAACTCAGCCGTCCCACCAGGCGGCACCTCCACGCCGCCCACCAAGTCCCTCAAGTCGCGCTCCTCTCCGGTCCGCTTGATTGAAGGAGGAATCCTCCGCTTCCTCAGCTTCACGTCAGATCTATAAATAACTGAAGTCTGCAGACTCTGATCTCAGATCAGACGGACGAGCTGACGGCATGATTAGTCTCCTAATGAGTGTGGGAAAACTCCTCTCTGTTCACACACACACACACACACACACACACCAACATCAACATCAGCAGAACTGACACGACCTGAAACACCAGGCTGGAGCTCCTCTGAGGTCTCTGCCTGACGTGTGTTCAGAGAGATTTGGATCGGCCTGTTAAACATGCATTTTTATTTATAAATAGACCACAACCATGCAGGTGTCACACATGTTCCTGATCTTCTTCTACCAAATATATCTATATTTTATTTTTCTCAGATATATTTATATTGATTTATCTCATTTATAACTCTTGATTAAATGATTTTAGAAATGTGATTGTACATCAAAACAAATAAGAATCAATTACTGATAGTAAGTGAGAACCTTATATTGCATTTTATTAAATTAAATTAAATATTGAATTAATCAAATTAAAGTAAATTAAATTAAATTAAAATTGTTATATTAAATTAAATTAAATATTGAATTAATTATATTAAAATACATTAAATTAAAATACAGTAAATTAAATTACATTAAATTAAATTACATTAAATTAAATTACATTAAATATATGATATTAAATTAAATTAAAATGATTATATTAAATTAAATATTAAATTTAATTATATTATATTGTATTATATTTTATTATAACAAAGGGAAGGACAGGTAGCTTAGTATGAATGCAGTCAATAGAAATTAAGTAATAAAAGGGGGACTGACAATACACAAACAAATGTATAAAGAAGAAAAGAATGTTTTATCTATACCTATTTCCCAACTATGAAGATATAAGAGATAAAAATGAATGTATACATAAAAAATGACTGAAAAGAAATAAATGAACAGTTAAAATAAAGAAAGAAAATCCAAAAATAAATGAGAAGAAGAAAAAATAAAAGATCAGTTGAAATAAATAAATAAATGACCACAAGAAAAATAAGGGAATCAGTTAAAAAAAAGTAATAAAAAAATACATAAATAAATAACAGAAGATAAATAAATGAACAGTTAAAAGAAAGAGAATATATATATTAGTAAATGAATAGAAGAAAAATAAAAGATCAGTTGAAATAGAAAATAAATAGTAAAAAAATAAGTAAATAAATGATTAAAATCCAATAAATTATAAATTAAAGAGAGAATTAAAGAAATAAAGAAAAATAACATAAAAAAATATATAATTCAAATTTAAAACAAAGAAACAAAAAGAAATCCTAAATCTCCACCTCCCTCCTTCCCAGGTACTCTTCCCCTGTTCACCTTTCACTCTCTAGTTATGTAGACTTTCCTCATGTTTACTGAAGTATCTGTATCATCGTGGTCTTATCTTATTCTCTCAGAGGGAAGTGTTCTAGTTAGATCATCAAGCCACATCCTGAAGGTCTGGGCTTTTTCATTTCTTAGCTTTTATAATGGAATAAGACAGAAAACACTGATGAGCTTTGTTTGATCTTTAAGATGATTCAGATGAACTATTGTTTGGTTGATGATCCCGTCATCACGACTGAAAGAGCTTCTTTATCTCCAGATCAGGAGATGAATAATCCAGAGCTGGAGGAAACACATTTCCTGTCTTTAATAACAAACATTTAAAGGTTGTAATGAAACCGTCCATGAAGAGGGAACACAGGAGGACCACCCAGCTGAGTGTGTGTCATCGTTTCACTCTCCTCCAGAGGAAGAGTCTCTGAGTTTCTCCTCTTTAGTTTCTCTTTCTGCAGAAGCTTCTTTTTAAAGTTTGAATCACTCATACTTCTCTTCTTCCTCTGACCCCCCTCATCTTCTGGTAAACTTAGGGTGGCTGTAAGTCAAACACAAGCACCACACACACTGCTGCTGCTGCTGCTGCTGCTGCTGCTGCTGCTGCACAGGCAACAACAAAGTCTCCCCTCAGGCAGAGAAACATGAAGACATCCTCCTCTTCCTCTCCTCTCCTCCTCTTCCTCCCTGCCTCTCTGCCAGTCTGGGAATATTTTCTTCCTCTTCTTCTGTTCTTCCTCTCCGTCTCTGTGTTTATTCCTCCTCTCTATAATGCATGAGCCGCCTCCCAACAGAACCCGTCCGTTTACACAAACGTGAGAGTTTCCTGGATAATTAAAACGCATTGATCGTCGCTCCGCCGAGCAGAGAGTTCTGTGGCTTCACCAATAAACTGATGTGCCCCTATTCTGTCTTCTGTGTGTGTGTGTGTGTGTGTGTGTGTGTGTGTGTGTGTGTGTGTGTGTGTGTGTGTGTGTGTGTTTTCCAGCACGCGTTACGCCTCCTCGCCTTCGGACAGCTTTACAAGGTCTTGAATATGGATCCTCTCCCCGCCAGCAAACCCTCAGCTCGGCTGTTAGAAGGTGTGTGTTCAGCTGTGTGTGTGGGGGGGACATGTTTTCATGTGTGTGTGTCTATTTTTATCCCCCTGCTGTGTATCCTCCCTCCCTCCCTTCTTCCTGCTGTAAATCAGCTCGTGTAACTCCAGGCTTTAGACACATCCTGGAAAAGTAATGATGAGAGAGATAAATGAGATGATGTGTGTGTGTGTGTGTTGTGGTCTCCAAGCTGATCAGTGTGTGTGTGTGTGTGTGTGTTTGTGTGCGTGTGTGTGTGTGTTTCCTCTCTGCAGGGTGTCAGAAGAGGCTCCGGGACGACGTGGGCTCGGATGACAGAGACTTCATCAAAAGGATGAAAGGTGACTTTGACCATCACCTGCTTTCAAAGAATCCCAGTTTGTTCCTCTCACCTGTGACACACACACACACACACACACACACACACACACACACATACACACCAGCATGAAGGTTTAAAGACGGAGACTCTTTCCAAACAGAGCAGGTCTGGACCGTCCTCTATGTTCTATTATCAACAAAGACCCAACATCAAGACCGGATCAGATCCAGTCCCATCTTCCAGACAGGACTCAGTCTGATCTCATCTTAATCCACCATGAGCAGAGCACTTTGCAGCATTTAGCAAGTTACAGTGGCAAGGACAAACTTCCTTTAACAGGCAGAAACCTCCAGCAGGACCAGACTCATGTTAGACACACATCTGCTGAGACCGTGTTGGAGAGAGGGATAGAGGGAGATGAAGAGAGAGAGAGAGATGATAGTGGGGAGACGGATAGTAGTAGTTGTAGCAGCTGGAGTCTGGACCACGTCCACAGCAGCAGAGATCCAGAGGAACCTACGAGACAAGGGAGCTCAGGGACTCCAGAAAGGTCTATGAAAAGAGAGAAGAGAGGGAGACCAGAAGAAAGAAAAAGAGGAGAATAAATGGGGAAGGAATGACAGAAGGAAAGGATGGGATAAGAAAAGGAAGAGAGAAAGTAAGAAAGACATAATGACAGAAAGAAGGAAGGAAGGAAAGGAAGAAAGAAAGAAAAAAAGAAAAAGGAAGGAATGAAAGAAGGCATGAAAGAAGGAAAGAAAGAAAGAAAGAAAGAAAGGATGAATAACAGACCCCAAAAAAGGAATCTACGGCAGAGATCCAGAGGAACCTACGAGACAAGGGAGCTCAGGGACTCCAGAAAGGTCTATGGTTAGTAACTTTAATGGGACAGGAAGAGTTAAAGTGAGAGACAGGCAGAGAGAGGAGAGAGAGGGAAAGACAGGGTCCCAGTGTGTCAGTCTAAGCCTATAGCAGCATAACTAAGACCTGGTTCAAGCCTGATCCAGCTCTAACTATAAGCTTTATCAAAAAGGAAAGTTTGAAGCCTACTCTTAAAAGTAGAGAGGGTGTCTGCCTCCCGGACCCTGACTGGTAGATGATTCCAAAGGAGAGGGGCCTGATCACTGAAGGCTCTACCTCCCATACTACTTTTAGAGACTTTAGGTACGATGAGCAGGCCTGCATGTTGGGAGCGTAGTGTTCTAGAGGGGTAAGAAAGATGTAATGAACCTGACTTCTTAGATTCAGTGAGCATCCATTGTTGTTGCCTCAGTTTGCTGACACAGCAGAATAAACGTGGGGGTAAAGTTTGTGGACTTGGAGCTGATGTTTCTCTGCAGCGTCCTGCAGCCCTCAGAGGTCTGCTGGAGAGTCCGGCTGGTCTTAATGGAGCGAAATTAAAAGAGTAAATCAACAGAAACAACGGGAGGCAGGAACAACAGTGTCTCTGGACACTTTGTTTAATGAATCCAAGGATGCTGCTCCATGCTCTTACTCATTTCCTCTGACGCTCATGCTTCTTAAGACTTATAAAAACTGTAGATTCAGTAAACTTTGTGGATTAAAAGCTTCTCTCAGATGGTATAAACCTTTATTCTTCTATAGGAAGCCATGAGCAGGCTCCTGAGCCCCCCAGAGGCCGCTCAGAGTTTGTGTCTGAGCGGCAGATAACAGGATATTGATTGAGGAGTTGTCGCCTTGTTGTTGTTAATGACAGCGGCAAAGCACCCTGCTGTTCACTCTGTGTGTGTGAGTGTGTGTGTGTGTGTGTGTGTGTGTGTGTGTGTGTGTGTGTGTGTGTGTGTGTGTGTGTGTGTGTGTGTGTGTGTGTGTGTGTTGACTGTAAACACTGCTCTCTGACAGACGCGGTGCAAAAGGTGGAAAAGTGGTTCAGTGGAGCAGAAAGCAGCGAGCAGTGAGGCCGAGGATCAGAACGAGCTGTCAGGTTAAAAACACGTCCTGCTGTCAGACCGGCTCAGAATCTGAGTCAGACCCTGACCCGCTCTGAATGTAGACCGCAGTTTAAAACCTGCTCTCATATCTTCACCACATCATAAAAAAGATCCAGCTCAGTGCTTCACTCTATCAGCCGGCGCTGCTTTTATTCAGAATGTTTCCTCAGAGCAGGAAAGTGAGGAGATAACAGATCTGAGAGAGAGGAGGAGCTGCTGGGCCTGAACGAGACCATCAAGGAGGGTATCAGGGGTCAGTCTGATCCTCTATGAGAAGAGGCGTGTGTGTCAGAGAGGTTTAAGTCCAGATTGGTGAGACTTATTTCCCAAAGAAGCAAAGGACTGGTCTAAGTCCAGATCAAGGCAACTCATTTCACAATGATGCTTGGGTCTGGTCTAAGTTGGTCTAAGTCTAGATCAGGGAGACTCATTTTTAGAAAGATGCATGGGTCTGGTCTAAGTCCAGATGGAGGCGACTCATTTCACAATGATGCTTTGGATGGGTCCAAGTCCAGATTGGGGAGACTCTTTCCACATGGAGGCAAAGGACTGGTCTAAGTCCATATCGGGGAGACTCATTTCAAAAAGAAGCAAAGGACTGGTCTAACTCTAGATTGGGGCGACTCATTTCACAACGATGCTATGGACTGGTCTAAGTCTAGATGAGGGAGACTCATTTCACAATGATGCTTTGGACTGGTCTAAGTCTAGATGAGGGAGACTAATTTCACAAAGATGCAAAGGACTGGTCTAAGTCTAGATTGGGAAGACTCATTAACAAAGATGCAAAGAACTGGTCTAAGTCCAGATGGAGGCGGCTCATTACAAAGATGCATAGGACCGGTCTAAGTCCAGATGGAGGCTCATTTCATAAAGATGCCTTAGGCCGGTCCAAGTCCAGATCAGGGCGACTCATTTGACAAAGATGCTTTAGACTGGTCTAAGTCTAGATCGAAGAGACTCATATCACAATGATGCTTTGGATGGGTCCAAGTCCAGATTGGGGAGACTCATGTCACAAAGAAGCAAAGGACTGATTTGACATGACATGTGATCAGTTTGTCTCTGGTGTTACTCATGTTAGGGAAAGTTAATAACCGTCGTCAAGGGGTTTAGACCAATCAGAAGCAAGCTTCTCAGAGAGAGAGAGCCAGGTTCTCAGGGTATACACAGACCTGTCGTGTCTCTCTGCCTCCTGTATGAAGGTTCTTTATTGAGACCGACGGCTCAGAGACGTGAGTATCATGACATCGTGACACCGCTCTCAGTATGTTGCTGATCTTTAGATACCAGCGCTCGAGGACGCTGCTATCTCCTCACACACCTGCTTCACCTCACCCTAAACCTCCAATCCTGAGACTCTCCACCCTCCATCATGCCTGATCTCTGTGATACACACAGACAGACGCGCTCACACACATCTCAGGTGTGTTTTTACACTCCTCTAACTATCAGGAGACGTAACTGCATGGTGTCCTCTCAGCACTGTCACGTGACCCTGCAGCAAAAATACTCAAAGATTAAAGTCTTCCTCTCTTTTATGAGACATCATTAATGTGATAAACTTTACATTAGAGTTCTTCAGCATCATTTTCCATATTTGTATTTGATTCTTCTACATCTTTGTCCGCTCCAGCTACAAATTGAAGTTATTGATGTTAAAATATTGATGCAGTGTCACTTTAGACGCCCAGAAAACTATAAAATCATACTCCTGTCCCGGACACGTCGGCATCTTTTCTCCTCTAATCAGCAGAACTGCTCTGAAAGATCACTCAGCATCATCTGATGATGAACTCTGAGAGCTTCTGCTCCGTCACCTCAGCAGGTTCAGGGCTCACCTCACATTAAACTTTCATTTGATCCAAACTTTAAAGCTTTTAGTGTTTGTTTTCCTCTTCTTCAAACCCGGACTGTCAATCAGGAGACATGTTGTTTTATTTAGAAGGGACGAATTATTAACACGAGCTCTTAGATCCACCGTGTGAATGAGCCAGTTTTTAGCATTACCAGCTAATTATCACCGGTCCTTTATCAAAATAATAAAAGTACAAAGAAAAGCACAAGGTCATTATCACACAATACTTTAATCACATTGGTTTGGATGAAAGCTTTCATTGAACAGTTCTATTCCTCTTCTCTCTTTTCAAACATCTCACTTCCCTGAAGTCCCTGACCGATCCGTGGTCAGTTCATGATCTGAATCCTTCTTCTCATCATTTATTTGTTTAGTTCTCTCTCTGACCCAAAGCGTGTGTTCAGATTCAGTACCACACACAGACGATACCTGGCAGTCTGACGAAGGATATTAAATATTTAAGTTGAGGACAGACCTGACAAAGCTTTTTACTTTCAGCTACAACTAACCTGTAATTACAGATTCTGATTCAGAGACATGTTGAATCTGGATCTCAGGGTCTGGGTTTTAGTCTGAGAAGGGTTCTGGTCTCTGTCTGTAGTCTGAGTAGTGTCGGGTTGGGGTTTTGACTAGGATTAGGGTAAGGGTTGGTTTAGGGTTAGCGTTAGGGTTAGGGTTAGGATTAGGGTTAGGGTTAGGGTTAGGATTGGGGTTAGGGTTAGGTAAGGTTAGAGTTAGGGTTAGGATTGGGGTTAGGGTTAGGGTTAGGGTTAGGGTTGGTTTAGGGTTAGGGTTAGAGTTAGGGTTAGGATTAGGATTGGGGTTAGGGTTAGGGTGAGTTTAGGGTTAGGGTAAGGATTAGGGTTAGGGTTAGGGTTAGGGTTAGGATTGGGGTTAGGATTAGGGTTAGGACTAGGGTTAGGGTTAGGATTAGGGTTAGGATTAGGGTTGGGGTTAGGGTTAGGGTTGGTTTAGGGTTAGGATTGGTTTAGGGTTAGGGTTAGGGTTAGGATTAGGGTTAGGGTTAGGATTAGGGTTAGGGTTAGGGTTAGGGTTAGGATTAGGGTTAGGGTTAGGATTAGGGTTAGGGTTAGGGTTGGTTTAGGGTTAGGATTGGTTTAGGGTTAGGGTTAGGGTTAGGGTTAGGATTAGGGTTAGGATTAGGGTTAGGGTTAGGGTTAGGATTAGGGTTAGGATTAGGGTTGGGGTTAGGGTTAGGGTTGGTTTAGGGTTAGGATTGGTTTAGGGTTAGGGTTAGGGTTAGGGTTAGGATTAGGGTTAGGGTTAGGGTTAGGATTAGGGTTAGGGTTAGGATTAGGGTTAGGGTTAGGGTTAGGATTAGGATTAGGATTAGGGTTAGGGTTAGGGTTAGGATTAGGGTTAGGGTTAGGGTTAGGGTTAGGATTAGGGTTAGGGTTAGGATTAGGGTTAGGGTTAGGGTTAGGGTTAGGATTAGGGTTAGGGTTAGGATTAGGGTTAGGGTTAGGATTAGGGTTAGGATTAGGGTTAGGGTTAGGGTTGGTTGGTAGAGTGCTGTGTGCTGTCATCGGTGCAGCTGAAACATTTGAACCCTAATCCCCTGAACCCTTGAATTTGTGTTTTTATTGATAAGTAGGGGAAAAAACACATCAGCTGTTTCACAGTTGTTAATTTGACTATCAGAAGGGCTCCTTGAGGATGCTCCGCACTCTTCGCCCTTAGAGTCTAGCTCCGCCCCTGGTGTTAGATATTTAATCCT
Source organism: Notolabrus celidotus (assembly GCF_009762535.1). NCBI lineage: Eukaryota > Metazoa > Chordata > Actinopteri > Labriformes > Labridae > Notolabrus > Notolabrus celidotus. The sequence continues at coordinate 284 of NW_023260372.1, read as the reverse complement.
TTAACTGAAGCTACCGCCTCTTTCTCTCTGTCTCTCTCTCTCTCTCTCTCTCTCTCTCTCTCTCTCTCTCTCTCTCTCTCTCTCTCTCCTCTCTCCTCTCTCTCTCTCTCTCTCTCTCTCTCTCTCTCTCTCTCTCTCTCTCTCTCTCTCTCTCTCTCTCTCTCTCTCTCTCTCTCTCTCTGTCTCTCTCTCTCTCTGTCTGTCAGTGTTACAGTAATTAAATCGTCTCTCACTGAGACCGTCGTTTCATCTGCTTCCAGTTCAGAGGAGGTGATGGGAAGCCG
>NW_023260371.1:5000-10325 GCF_009762535.1 Notolabrus celidotus | reverse complement strand
TAATCCTAACCCTAACCCTAACCCTAACCCTAACCCTAACCCCTAACCCTAACCCTAACCCTAACCCCTAACCCTAACCCTAACCCTAATCCTAATCCTAACCCTAACCCTAACCCTAACCCCTAACCCCTAACCCTAACCCTAACCCTAACCCTAACCCTAATCATAAAACAACTGCAGCAGACAGTCAGTGAACACATCCTGAGATCAGAGAGCGCGGCGTCCGTCTCACCTCTTTGACCTTCAGCGCCGTCTTGAACTCGTCGATGTCGATCTCTTTGTCGTCCCCGGCGATGCTCTCGAACTGTTTGGTGACCCACTCCAGCCAGCGAGCGTCCTCGTCCAGACTCATGCTGACCGTCTCTCTGAGGGAGGATCATAAATGTTACTAAACACAAGTTACAACTTCCTTCAACAGGCAGAGACCTCCAGCAGGACCAGACTCATGTTAGACAGACTTCCTCTAACAGGCAGAGACCTCCAGCAGGACCAGACTCATGTTAGACACACTTCCTTTAACAGGCAAAGACCTCCAGCAGGACCAGACTCATGTTAGGTACACTTCCTTTAACAGGCAGAAACCTCCAGCAGGACCAGACTCATGTTAGGCACACTTCCTTTAACAGGCAGAGACCTCCAGCAGGACCAGACTCATGTTAGGCACACTTCCTTTAACAGGCAGAGACCTCCAGCAGGACCAGACTCATGTTAGGTACACTTCCTTTAACAGGCAGAAACCTCCAGCAGGACCAGACTCATGTTAGGCACACTTCCTTTAACAGGCAGAGACCTCCAGCAGGACCAGACTCAAACATCAAGATGGCGCCACGGACGGTCGCCCTGGTACTGCGCTCTCTCGTACTTGTTGCGTTTTTCTCTTTTTTTGTATCTTTATGCTCCGCTTCTCTGGTTTCTTTTACCAGAGAAGAACTTGTTAACATTGGACAGTCCTCTGCCGAACTTTTTACACCGGTTTTCATTGAACCTTTAAGTTACACAGAGATTCTTGCTGGTGGAGCCGCAGCTCTCTATGGTCTTTGCCGGAGACGCCGGCGCCGGGGCAAGCGAGCAGGCGTGCTCGTCAGACTGAGACAGCGGGGGTTACGCAGTGCGCTCCCGTCCATTCACCTGGCGAATGTCCGCTCCCTGGCAAACAAGATGGATGAACTGCTGCTCCTCAACTCAAGAAACACGGACTTTTGCAGATCCGCCGCCCTGTGTTTCACTGAAACCTGGCTCAGTGAACACATCCCAGACAGCTCGCTGCACTTACCGGACTTTCAGCTCCACAGAGCGGACCGCGTAAAGGAACTCTCTGGGAAGGCGAGAGGAGGCGGAATCTGTTTCTACATAAACGAAGGTTGGTGTACAGATACCACAGTGTTGAAGAAGTCATGCAGTCCAAATCTGGAGACTCTTTTCATAAACTGCAAACCCTTCTATTCGCCGCGGGAGTTCTCCTCCTTTATTCTGGTCGGCGTCTACATCCCACCTCAGGCCTGCGTAACGGAGGCGTTACAGCACCTGGCTGACCAGATTACAGACGTGGAGAAAAAACATCCTGACTCTCTGCTCATCATTCTCGGGGATTTAACAGAGCAAATTTAACCCACGAACTACCTAAATACAGACAGCATATTAAGTGTCCCACCAGGGAGTCTAACACTCTGGACCACTGCTACACAGTAATAAAGGACTCATATCGCTCTGTCCCCCGTGCAGCTTTAGGACTATCTGATCACTGTCTGATTCATCTCATCCCGACCTACAGGCAGAAGTTAAAAACGGCTAAGCCTGTAGTTAGGACTGTGAAGAAGTGGACGGAGGAGTCAAAGCAGGAGTTACAAGCCTGCTTTGATTGCACTGATTGGAGTGTTTTTGAAGCTGCATCAGGAAACCTCAACGAACTCACTGACACTGTGACTTCATACATCAGCTTCTGTGAGGACATGTGTGTGCAGACCAGGACCTTCTGCACATACAACAACAATAAGCCCTGGTTCACACCTCAACTGAGGAAGCTGCGTCAGGCCAAAGAAGAGGCCTACAGGAGTGGGGACCGGGACCTGTTCAAGCAGGCCAGAAACAAACTGACGAGAGGGATCAAGGTAGCTAAGAGGAGCTACACTGAGAAGTTAAAACAGAGCTTCTCTGCCAACGACCCCTCAGAAGTTTGGAGAGGCCTGCGTGAAGTTACAAGCTACAGGAGACCCTCCCCCCACCCTGAAGGTAACAAAAGTCTAGCTGACGACCTGAACAGCTTCTACTGCAGGTTTTCACACCCCACACCCGAAGACTCTGATTTACCTGGCCCCCCCACAAGCCCCTCCCCACCCCCCTCTGACCCCCCACCTGCGCTGACGATCTGTGAAGATGAGGTAATCCAGCTCTTCCAGAGACAAAAGACCAAGAAGGCTCCAGGACCAGACGGCGTGTCCCCCTCCTGCCTGAGAGTCTGTGCTGAGCAGCTGGCCCCCATCTTCACAAAGATCTTCAACACATCGCTGGAGCTGTGTGAAGTGCCCTCATGCTTCAAAAGCTCCACCATCATCCCAGTCCCAAAGAAACCCACCATCACAGGACTCAATGACTACAGGCCCGTCGCCCTGACGTCTGTGGTCATGAAGTCCTTCGAGAGACTAGTGTTGAGCCACCTGAAAGACATCACAGGCCCCCTGCTGGACCCCCTGCAGTTTGCCTATCGGGCAAACAGATCGGTGGAGGATGCAGTCAATATGGGTCTGAACTACATCCTGCATCACCTGGACTCCCCCAGGACCTACGCTAGGATCCTGTTTGTGGACTTCAGCTCTGCGTTCAACACCATCATACCAGACATCCTGCACCAGAAACTCACCCAGCTCACAGTGCCGGCCTCCATCTGTCAGTGGATCACCAACTTCCTGACGGACAGGAGACAGCAGGTGAGGCTCGGGAGCATCAAATCCAGCACCCGGACCATCAGCACTGGCGCCCCACAGGGATGTGTTCTCTCCCCACTGCTCTTCTCCCTCTACACCAATGACTGCACCTCAGGAGACCCCTCGGTGAAACTCCTGAAGTTTGCAGACGACACCACCGTCATCGGTCTCATCCAGGACGGAGACGAGTCTGCTTACAGACAGGAGGTGGAACAGCTGGCTCTCTGGTGTAGTCAGAACCATCTGGAGCTGAACCCGCTCAAGACGGTAGAGATGACAGTGGACTTCAGGAGAAGCCCCCCCCCACTCCCCCCCCTCACCATCCTGAACAGCACTGTGTCTACTGTGGACTCTTTCAGGTTCCTGGGATCCACTATTTCCCGGGACCTGAGGTGGACCTCCCACATAGACACAATCAGAAAAAAGGCCCAGCAGAGGATGTACTTCCTGCGTCAGCTCAGGAAGTTCAACCTGCCTCAGGAGCTGCTGATCATGTTCTACACCTCCATCATCCAGTCTGTTCTGTGCACCTCCATCACTGTCTGGTTTGGCTCTGCAACCAAACTAGACAAACACAGACTGCAACGGACTATAAGGACTGCAGAGAAAATCATCGGTGTCGACCTGCCCCCCATCCAGGACTTGTACCGGTCCCGGGCCAGGAAACGGGCAGGGAGCATTACCGCTGACCCCTCACACCCTGGACACAAATTCTTCAAACTCCTCCCCTCCGGCAGGCGCTACAGATCACTGTGCGCCAAAACAACCCGCCATAAGAACAGTTTCTTCCCCCAGGCTGTCACTCTGATGAACACTAAACCATAACAGTGTCATACCTGTCAGATCAATACTCTCTGTAAATATACATGTAGATATACAATGCAACAATTCTCAAGCAGAATTCCATATTTCTATTTTTTGTATTATTTAACTTCTATTTTATAATGTAAAACTACCTCTGCAACTCACCACTGCACTTTATCATATTATTTTAGCCTGTACATATTAGTCAAGCTATTTGTTGTTTCTTTGTATTTATAGCTAAGGTTATTGTTATTATATTTTCATTTTATTTTTTATTGTAGTTCTTATTCTTATTCTTATTCTGCCTTGTACAAAGAGAGCACAGTTTACCAAAGTCAAATTCCTTGTGTGTTCAAGCATACTTGGCGAATAAAGCTGATTCTGATTCTGATTCTGATTCTGATGTTAGGCACACTTCCTTTAACAGGCAGAGACCTCCAGCAGGACCAGACTCATGTTAGGTACACTTCCTCTAACAGGCAGAGACCTCCAGCAGGACCAGACTCATGTGAGACAGACTTCCTCTAATGGGCAGAGACCTCCAGCAGGACCAGACTCATGTTAGACAGACTTCCTCTAACAGGCAGAGACCTCCAGCAGGACCAGACTCATGTTAGACAATCTTCCTTTAACAGGCAGAGACCTCCAGCAGGACCAGACTCATGTTAGACAAACTTCCTTTAACAGGCAGAGACCTCCAGCAGGACCAGACTCATGTTAGACACACTTCCTTTAACAGGCAGAGACCTCCAGCAGGACCAGACTCATGTTAGACACACTTCCTGCAACAGGCAGAAACCTCCAGCAGGACCAGACTCATGTTAGACACACATCCTTTAACAGGCAGAGATCCAGAGGAACCTACGAGACAAGGGAGCTCAGGGACTCCAGAAAGGTCTATGGTTAGTAACTTTAATGGGACAGGAAGGAGGAGGTTTGTCTCTCCTCGTGTCTCTGCTGATGATGTCACTGGACTCCTCACATCTGACAGTTTTATATCAGAGGTGAGGAGGTCTCTGAAAGTTGAGGATCAGGTTCACAGAGGAGACCATTCTCATGAAGACCTGTGACTGGGACTTGTAGTTCTAATGATGTGTCTTCTTTTTAGTCCCTAAATCCAGTCCCTTGTTCCACTCCAGTCCAGCAGGAGGCAGTACCACACCTCCACACGTGGTGTCTCTGCTCTCGTTCTAACAGGAGGAGGTTTTTAAATATTAAAGAGACTTGATCTAGTTTTAATGAAACACCAGGACTCTAATAAAGCTCTTTAAAGGATCTGGATCAGGTGTCTCTGATCCTCTCTCAGAGAACTTCAGGATCCGGATCTTCTTATTGTTGAGCTGAAATATTTCATGTTTGAATGTTTATGTTTGGTTAAGGTCACATCTCTTTGAATGTTGTTAATGTTTGTTTTATTTCTGTAAAGCTCTTTGAATTATTCTTTATATGAACAGTTTTTAATATTTCATCTGTTTCATCAAAACTCTCTGACTCTCTGTCGTCTTCCTGCAGACAGACTGCAGCTCCTCAGAGTCTCACTGTCACCATCAGCTCATCTAACAATCCACTTCCTGTTAGTGACGTTTCTAACGTTTAAATG
>NW_023260371.1:0-2500 GCF_009762535.1 Notolabrus celidotus | reverse complement strand
GGGAGGGGGAGAGAGAGATGATGGGACATCATTTCAGGATTCAGTCTTGTCCTCCTGATTTTAATCTCTGATCTTTTGTGAATAATAAAATCCCTAAGATGTTTGTTTTATGATCACAGATAAGATTCAGATTTTTCAGGATAAAAGAATATTAAATATTTATTAACAAACTTTATCTCCACTTTAAGAACATTTCACAGACGTTTGGTTCGCTGATCTTAAAGACACTGAGGTGTAAACTTTGTGTGGATGGAGTCCTGCTGCTTCCTCCTGATGTACAGGCTTCACGCTAAGCTAAGCTAACATTCCCTCTGTTTGGTCTTAATTCTTCTATATGCTAAGCTAAGGTAGCTGTGTGCACCTGTTTGCAGTTCTCATTGCTATAAGCTAGGCTAGCTGTTTCCTCGTTTCCTGTCTTTATGCTAAGCTATGTTAGCTGTTTCCTGTCTTTATGCTAAGCTATGCTAGCTGTTTCCCCATTTCAATGCGAAGCTATGCTAACTGTTAAGCCTAGTTTCCATTCTTTATTCTCAGCTACGTTAGCTTTAGCTTTCTTTTCAGCCATTGTGCTAAGCTAGATAAGCATTTTTTATGTTGTGCTATGCTGACTGTTTAGCCCAGTTTCTAGCCTCCATGCTAAGCTAAACTAGCTGTTTCCAGCTGTTTTGCTACACTCAGGTCATTCTTAATGCTAAGCTAGGGGTAGCTGTTTCCCTATTGTTTCACATCCTTGTACTAAGCTAGATGAACTCTATACCCTTGCTTCCAGTTTCATGCTAAGCAAAGCTAGCTCATTTTATATTTCCAGTCATTATGCTAAGCTGCATCCCCCGTTTGTTGCACAGTCTTACCTCCTCTCTTCTTCTTCTGCAGCTTTGTCCTGTTCATGGAAGTAAAAACTCAAACTGAACATGAAGAAGAAGAAAACTCTTTATTAAAGATCAGAAACTCTGAAGAGAAGGCACGTTAAAAACACCTCTCAGCTTCTAGAGACAAACTCTACAAACATCAGAGATGCAGAGGAACACGACCCTGATGCTAACAGGACCCTAATGCTAACGTGACCTTGATGCTAACGTGACCCTGATGTTAACAGGACCCTGATGCTAACGTGACCTTGATGCTAAAGTGACCCTGATGCTAACGTGACCTTGATGCTAACGTGACCCTGATGTTAACAGGACCCTGATGCTAACGAGAACACTGATGTTAACAGGACCCTGATGCTATCATGACCCTGATGCTAACGTGACCCTGAAGCTAACATGACCCTGGTGCTATCATGACGCTGATGCTAACGTGACCCTGATGCTAACGTGACCCTTATGCTAACATTACCCTTATGCTAACGTGACCCTGATGCTAACGTGACCCCGAAGCTAACGTGACCCTGAATCAAACGTGACCCTGATGCTATCATGACCCTGATGCTAACATGACCCTGATGCTAACATGACCCTTATGCTAACGTGACCACTGGTGCTAACGTGACCCTGAAGCTAACGTGACCCCTATGCTATCATGACCCGGATGCTAACATGACCCTGAAGCTAATGTGACCCTGATGCTATCATGACCCTGATGCTAACGTGACCAATGATGCTAACATGAATGCTGATGCTAACGTGACCCTGTTGCTAATGTGATCACTGATGCTAACGTGACCAATGATGCTAACGTGACCCTGATGCTAACGTGACCAATGATGCTAACATGAATGCTGATGCTAACGTGACCCTGTTGCTAATGTGACCACTGATGCTAACGTGACCAATGATGCTAACATGAATGCTGATGCTAACGTGACCAATGATGCTAACATGAATGCTGATGCTAACGTGACCAATGATGCTAACGTGACCAATGATGCTAACGTGACCCTGATGCTAACGTGACCAATGATGCTAACATGAATGCTGATGCTAACGTGACCCTGTTGCTAATGTGACCACTGATGCTAACGTGACCAATGATGCTAACGTGACCCTGAGCTTCAGTCTGGATAACGTGACCTCTGCAGGATTGTCTCGTACAAAACTTTATCTACAATCTTTACATCATTCGAGCCGCCTCGCCACACGCTTCTCCTCACAGGACGACGATGATGATGATGATGATGATGATGATGATGATGATGATGATGATGATGATGATGATGATGAAGATGATGATGATGATGATGATGAAGATGAGGGTCTCCTGCTCCGTCTTCATCCCTCTGTTAGCTCTGTAGCAGCTTCATGATCTCTTTACTGATCTCCGGCTACTGTCCCTTTCAGCTGTTCGTCCAGTAAAGGCAGAAAATAATAATATTCAGGATCATTGTTCAGCAGAGTCTGACCTCTGACCCCTGGTCTAATCAGGACTCAGTGTTCCTGTTTTCCTCTCGGGTGAGTTTGAATGTTAAACTCCTGATGTGGATCTGACTCCCTGAGTGTCTGTGAGCCGGTCCTGAGATCTCTCAGACTGAAGGGATCAGTTTGGTCCTGTCCTCTCTGGG
>NW_023260370.1:0-10367 GCF_009762535.1 Notolabrus celidotus | reverse complement strand
AGAGGAAAGGAAGAAGAAGAAGGAAGCAGAAAGAAAGGAAGAAGAAGAAAGAAAGAAAGAAAGAAAGAAAGACTACAAGAAAGAAGAACAGGATAGAAAGAACGAAGATAAGTAAGAACGAAGAAAGAAAGAAAGAGAAGTTGTTGTTTTAAGGGTGGGTTTCAGTTTCAGACACTGTTTCTTTAAATCAGATATAAATCTTCCTCCTCAAACTCCATGCACACAATGAAACACCTCCTTTAGAGCAGAGCTGTCTTCTCCTAAAGAACAACATGACTGAATATTAGTATATCCAGCTCACTATGAGAAGACATTAGATCTCAACATGAGACAATTCAACTTTGTCATCTTATTTCAAGAACAAGATGGTCTTAAACCTAGAGAAGAGCCGCAATAATACAACTCAGAATAAGGTGAATATATCTCACATGAAGAAGTTTAGTGCAGAAATATTTTTTTGAGTGAATAAATATTAATTGTTATCATTCCTGTCTTATTCTGAGACACTGAGCTTTAAAATACTGGGACAATATTGATTAAAATAAGATCACAGTTTTCTAAAGGTTACTTCTTATTTTAAGAAATCTTACAAAGCAAATTTTCACTTGTTCTATTGGCTGATTTATTTTGCTTATTTCAAGGTAAAAGGACCTTAATATTAAATCATTTGGAGCACAGTGTATTACCAAGGAGGCTTTTATTTGAGGCCTTTCTCAAATAGAAGCCTCCTTCTGTTTGAAGCCTGGTGTGTAGATGCAGCTGCTCAGAGTGGATCAGTGTTTGATTGAACGTATTGATGGTGTTTCTGTGTCACTCATCGTGCTCTCGTCTCTCCTCTGTTCCCGAAGCAGCCACGCCCTGCATCAAAGCCATCAGCCCGAGCGAGGGCTGGACGACCGGCGGCGCCACCGTCATCCTCATCGGGGACAACTTCTTCGACGGGCTGCAGGTCGTCTTCGGCACCATGCTGGTCTGGAGCGAGGTGAGAGGACTGATCTGATACCTGATGCTGCTTTAGTTTCATTCTTTAAAGGTTGAATTCATCTGAAGGTTTGAAACCAGATGAAATCATGTAGCGGGAAAAGTAAACGTGGTGCAGAGCGTGAGAACAGCTGCACATCTCGTCCTCCATCATCTTCATCCTCAAACACCTGCGTCTGCACCCGAGCGCTCCGTCAGGTCTGCATGCCCCCGAAAATATGTAGATTGAGAGCGTGTAGCGGAGCAGGAGGAGCCGCGCATACGGAGCAACATGAAATATTGAAGCGGGTCCAGAAGAGCAGAACACCTGGCAGGGAAGGAGGGAAGGAGGGAAGGAGGCGAGAGGCAGACAGATATACCTCCACACGCTGTTCGCTGCACATCACACGCCGCTGACGGAGCTCCTCACTTTGATCAGCGGCGTCAGGCGGCGAGCAGACGGACTCCAAAAGCCCAGAATCCCGCAGCACACTGGCGCAGGATGATGACCCAGATTGGAGGGAGACAGTCGGACTGTTTTTACTGAAAGTTTGTTTGAGAGGAGAAAATCTCTCACGCTGCGGGAGGCCTGAAAAGTTTCTCAGCATGGAGGGCGAGGAGGGCGAGGAGGGCGAGGAAGGCGAGGAGGGCGAGGAGGGCGAGGAGGGCGAGGAGGGCGGCTGATGGAGCGGGCGAGGGGAAGAGTCTGAGTATCGACTGAGAGAGTTTTAATAACAGAGAGAAACAGACGTGTGAGGAGAGGTGGAGAGGGTGTGACCCTGCAGACATCGTCTCTCTGACCTCGTTTCATGCAGCCGCTCAGTTTAAGATAGAAGAGGTGTGATGATTGTTTCAGTCATTAAAGATTCTCTGTCTGTGTCTCCTCTCTCAGCTGATCACCCCTCATGCCATCCGGGTCCAGACCCCTCCCCGTCACATCCCCGGCGTGGTGGAGGTCACGCTGTCCTACAAATCCAAACAGTTCTGCAAAGGAGCGCCGGGACGCTTCGTCTACACCGGTAAGCAAACGGACGGGTCGGGGGAGTCATGTGACTGAGGGACACCGACTGAGGGATCATGGGAGTTGTAGTTTTTTGAGTTGTTTGTGACAACGCTGTCACGAACGTTTTTCTGTGTTGAAGTGAAAATTTAATGACTTCTGTTATCAGGAGGTTTGAGGTTTAAGATCTGATGTAAAGACCGACGATAGAAGACCCCCTCATTATTACACAGGGAGGCTTCTATTTGAGGCCTTTCTCGATTAAAGCCCCCCCTCATTATTACTAAGGAGGCCTCTATTTGAGGCCTCTCTCAAATAGAAGCCTCCCTCATTATTATGAAGGAGGCTTCTATTTGAGGCCTCCCTCAATTTAACGCCTCCCTCATTATTAAGGAGGCTTCTATTTGAGGCCTCTCTTAAATTGAAGCCCCCCTCAATATTACAAAGTAGGCTTCTATTTGAGGCCTCTCTCAAATAAAAGCCCCCCTCAATATTATGAAGGAGGCTTCTATTTGAGACCAAAGCCTCCCTCATTATTACGAAGGAGGCTTCTATTTGAGGCCTCTCTCAAATAAAAGCCCCCTTCTTATTATGAAGGAGGCTTCTAATTGAGGCCAAAGCCTCCCTCATTATTACGAAGGAGGCTTCTATTTGAGGCCTCTCTCAAATAAAAGCCCCCTTCTTATTATGAAGGAGGCTTCTAATTGAGGCCAAAGCCTCCCTCATTATTACGAAGGAGGCTTCTATTTGAGGCCTCTCTCAAATAGAAGCCTCCCTCATTATTAAGGAGGGGGAGTCATGTGACTGACAGACACTGACTGAGGGATGATGGGAGTTGTAGTTTTTGGGGTTGTTTGTGACAAAGCGGTCATGATGATTTTCCTGTGTTGAAGTGAAACTGTAAAGACTTCTGTTATCAGGAGGTTTGAGGTTTAAGGTCTGACATGAAGACTCACATATGTCCTGCACAGGAAGTCAGACTCATCATGTCCAGTTTTCAAACTTATTAAACGTCCCCCTGACTTCACCTGGAGCAGCTCATGAGAGGAAACATCCCTCGTGTCCGCTGCATCACTTCACCTGAAACACAGCTGCTGGATTTCCTCTCCCCAAACTTTGTGATCCGTGTTGACTTTAAATGAGCGGCGTGTTTACGTGTGGACCGCAGCTCTCAGCGGGCTTACAGAGGAGCTTAAAGTGAAGGTTTAAAGTATTCAGGCTCCAGGATCAGGTTTGTTTTCGACTGTAAAACAGTTTCCGACACCCTGAAAGTGAAGTCAACATTTCCCCCCGATGTGTGGATCCTCCTCTCCTCCTCCGCAGCTCGTCCTTCAGACTCTTTGTCCGCGCCGTGGCGTCCTCAGACTCCTTATCTCCGTCTCAGATCGCTGCTTCGACTGTCCCGATTATTCCGTCAGAATATCCAGATGTCATTCAAAGTAGCAGAAAGGTCAGACGGAGGCTGTTTAGTGCGATAAGTAAATGTCATTGCGTCAGGTCGTGAAAGAGACGAGCGTGTTCGGGCTCTCTGTTTAACACCACTTTATCACGCCTCCTTCCTTCCTCCTCCTCGCCTCTTTGTGGGTCCTCTGACGGGCCGCGCGACGCCGAGGAGGACGAGACGGACGCTCACAATGGACGGTCCGGCCGCCGCCTCCTTTTGCAATGCTAATCTGTGATTCCGTTCTCAGATAGGCGCTCCCATACAGAGCGCTGTTGTGAATAGAGTCTGTTGTTATCTGAGCGTCCGTTAGAGCGAGCTCTGAAACATGATTTCATCTGAATCACAGCGCCGCCGTGTCACAGGTGAGACCGAGCGTCCTCTGACATCAGATCAGAGGGACAGGAAGTCAAAGCTTCAGTGATCAGAGGCTGGGTCGGTGTTTTAAGGACACTCTGCAGCGATCCTGAAGTCAGAGAGGAGACATGAGAACTTGAATTATCAAATGGAAAAATGAATCCCAAATATTAGAAATGATAGTTTATGGAGGAAGAGTGTGAAAAACAAATCTCATCTCCTCTGACCTCGTCTTCTCTGTCTTGTCTCCTTCGTCTTCCCTAACCTTGACTTCTCTGATTTTGTCTCTTCCAACCTTGTATCCTCTGACTTTGTCTCCTCTCACCTCATCTCCTCTAACTTTGTCTCCTCTAACCTTGTCTCCTCTGACTTTGTCTCCTCTTACCTCATCTCCTCTAACTTTGTCTCCTTTTACCTCATCTCCTCTAACTTTGTCTCCTCTTACCTCATCTCCTCTGACCTTGTCTCCTCTGACTTTGTCTCCTCTGACTTTGACTCCTTTGTCTCCTCTGACTTTGGCTCCTGTAACCTTGTCTCCTCTTACTTCGTCTCCTCTAACCTTGTCTCCTCGGACTATGTCTCCTCTTACCTTGTCTCCTCTAACTTTGACTCCTCTCACCTTGTTTACTCTAACCTTGTCTCCTCTGACTTCAACTCCTCTAACCTTGTCTCCTCTGACTTTGACTCCTCTAACCTTGTCTCCTCTAACCTGTCTCCTCTAACCTTGTCTCCTCTAACCTGTTTCCTCTGACCTTGTCTCCTCTGACCTTGTCTTCTCTGACCTTGTCTCCTCTAACCTGTCTCCTTTGACTTCGTCTCCTCTGACCTTGTCTTCTCTGACTTTGTCTCCTCTAACCTGTCTCCTCTAACCTGTTTCCTCTGACCTTGTCTCCTCTGACCTTGTCTTCTCTGACCTTGTCTCCTCTGACTTTGTCTCCTCTGACCTTGTCTCCTCTGAGCTTGTCTCCTCTGACCTTGTTTCATCTGACCTTGTCTCCTCTGACTTTGACTCCTCTGACCTTGTCTCCTCTGAGCTTGTCTCCTCTGACCTTGTTTCATCTGACTTTGTCTCCTCTGACCTTGTCTCCTCTGACCTTGTCTCCTCTGAGCTTGTCTCCTCTGAGCTTGTCTCCTCTGAGCTTGTCTCCTCTGAGCTTGTCTCCTCTGAGCTTGTCTCCTCTGACCTTGTCTCCTCTTACTTTGTCTAAAGGAGTCAAAGTGTGCATTAACCCCTCTGAGGTCTTCTGTAGGATGAATTCAGGATCTGGTTTTAAACATGTGACTCTGTCCCGTGGAGACGATCCTCGTCAGCGAGGCGTGATGAACGCTGGAGAAGCGCTCCTCTCCTCTGAAACTCAAACTCTCAGTTTGTCGTCGTCAGCACACAGATTCACAAACCCCCGTGAAGAAATGTGAACATCTGACTTCAGCTTGATTGATAGGAAACAACAAAAGCGCGTGTCCCTGAAGGCATCGCGGGGCTGAACCCCGACAGGTGGCTGCATCATAATGTCGCTCGGTTTCTTGTAATTCTCCCAAGTCTTCTCCCCGCTCCTCCTGCCAGCGAGGCGGCCATATTGTGCACACACATCGCTGGTTCATCTGATTTACACATCCGCGTTTAAAGGGAGCGAGGACGAGGCGCTCACTGAGCACGCTCAGTGTGCCAGCAGAGCCGTGTTGTTCCTGAATGTGAAATGAGTCGAGCTTTTAAACCCTGAACGAGCGAGCTGAGGATAATGAAGAGGAGGAAGATGATGTCATCTCCTTCAGGAGTGCTTTCCAACGGCTGGAAGCAGATCGTAAAATATCCCCGCTTCATCAGACCGCTCGCAGGAACAAAGATGGCCGCCAGTCCTCCAAACCAGAAACACACAAACAACAGAGCTAACTAAAGTCACGTATGACTCCTTTAAATCAGAAGCTCACAGAGAGGAGCAGGGTATTAGTCTGGATACTGGTCTTTAGTCTCTGTGGGTCTAAAGGGGTTAAAGGGAGTCCTCAGGTGTTCCGGTGGTCCTGGTTCAGGTTGTAGCTGCTCTTCAGAAAGGTGTAGTTGACTCAGAGAGATGGTAGTGGTATTGAGAAGTTCCTGTAATGCTGGATCAGGTCCATGAAACCCTCAAGAGTCTCCATCAGATCCAGAATGCAGAGGTGATTGAGGAGTTTGAAGGTCTTAAGGAGGACGCTCTGCGGTTTTTAGGAGTTCCAGTCATCCTGAAGTAGACTGTGAGCCATGAAGGCTTTGAATATTTGAAGGTTCTCTTTCTCGGTTCTTAACTTTGTCTCCTCTAACCTTGACTCCTCTGTCTTTGACTCCTCTAACCTTGTCTCCTCTAACCTTGTCTCCTCTGACTTTGACTCCTCTGACTTTGTCTCCTCCAACCTTGTCTCCTCTGACTTTGACTCCTCTGACTTTGTCTCCTCCAACCTTGTCTCCTCTGACTTTGACTCCTCTAACCTTGTCTCCTCTAACCTTGTCTCCTCTGACTTTGACTCCTCTAACCTTGTCTCCTCTAACCTTGTCTCCTCTGACTTTGACTCCTCAGACTTTGACTCCTCTAACCTTGTCTCCTCTGACTTTGACTCCTCTAACCTTGTCTCCTCTGACTTTGACTCCTCTAACCTTGTCTCCTCTGACTTTGACTCCACTAACCTTGTCTACTCTAACCTTGTCTCCTCTGACTTTGACTCCTCTGACTTTGTCTCCTCTAACCTTGTCTCCTCTGACTTTGACTCCTCTAACCTTGTCTCCTCTAACCTTGTCTCCTCTGACTTTGACTCCTCTAACCTTGTCTCCTCTAACCTTGACTCCTCTGACATTGTCTCCTCTAACCTTGTCTCCTCTAACCTTTTCTCCTCTGACCTTGACTCCTCTAACCTTGTCTCCTCTAACCTTGACTCCTCTGACCTTGTCTCCTCTGACTTTGACTCATCTGTCTCCTCTAACCTTGTTTCTTCTGACTTTGTCTCCTGACTTTGTCTCCTCCAACCTTGTGTCCTTTGACCTTGTCTCTTCTGACTTTGACTCCTCTAACCTTGTCTCCTCTGACTTTGTCTCCTCATCCTCTGCTTCCTCCTCCTCCTCTTCCTCTTCCTCCTCCTCCTCCTCCCTCAGCCGCCCGTAGAGGAGGTGCAGCTGGAGGTGAAGCGTCAAGTAGTCAGATCCGAGTGTTTTCCCAGAATTCCCTCCTTTCTCTCTCCCTGCAGCTTAAAGCAGCTTCAGGATTTGATCCTGCAGCTTCGCTCGGAAAAATTGGCCAAAGGCGAGGAAGTACCGGCAGAATGACAAGTGAGAGGAGAGGAGAGGAGGGAGGAGAGGAGGAGAGGAGAGGAGGGAGGGAGGAGAGGAGAGGAGAGGAGAGGAGGGAGGGAGGGAGGAGAGGAGAGGAGGGAGGAGGCTTTACTCCACCTGAGACATGTCTGTTTGTAGTTTTTGTAGCTGTAGTTTTGTTGCGTCTGAACAGGTTCATCCTCATATTTCAGGGTCTTATAATTTTTTGTTTTGAACTCAATATGTTTATATTTTCATTTATTTTTCAGAGTTTTTTAAACATTTATATTTTTATGTATTTTTAGTCGTTCATTAAAATCCCAGTTTGGTAGTTTGTTGTAGTTTGTAGGTTTTAGCTCTGCTGGTTGCATCACTCCACCCTCAGCAGAGCTCCTGGTGCTGCCGGGTCCACACCGCCGGCCTCAGAGGTTGTAATGCTGGGATCAATGCGGCCTGCATGGGGGGGAGGAGGGGGGAGAGAGGGGTGAGGAGGAGGTGATGTTGTGGAATCGATGGGTGCTGAGTTATTGCGGCGCTCGGCCACTGATTTTTAGAGAGCTGTGTTTTCCCAGGAAAGTCAATACCTCCAGGCTCCTCTCATTAATTTCAACCCCAACACCTCCCCCCCTCCTCCTGCAGCTGCACCGGGGGATCTGCAGGAGCCCCGGAGAGAGGGGGGAGGAGGGGGGAGGAGGGGGGAGAAGAAGGGGTAACAATGGAGAGAGAAACAGATATGATGGAAGGGAGAGATTCAGCTGACAGGAGAGATGGAGGAGGTGTGGAGGAAAGCCAGAAACTAAAGATGATGAAGTCAGACTCAGGTGTGAGGAAGAGGATGAGAGAGGAAGGAGGGAGGAGATAAAAGGAGGAGAGGAAAGGAGACGAGACAGTGTTGTTGTTGTTGGTTTTAAAAACAGACAGAAGGAGATTATTGATTCCTGATATGGAGATCATGTTTGCAGATTATTGATGTGGACTCAGAGCCGGGCTGGATCTCTCCTCTCGGACTGAAACCAGGAACTGTTGAGCATCTGTTCGTTTCCTCTGCAGGTTAAAGTGACGGACGCAGGGCCCAACTTTTCATAACTCACCCTGAAATGAGCGGGGGGATCGGGGCTCTGCTGCCCTGAAGGAGGCTCAGCTTTCACTTTTATTCTATGTGCACTGATGCAGGAGGAGGAGGAGGAGGAGGAGGAGGAGGAGGAGGAGGAAAGGGGTTTCCTTCGCCTTAGGGTGAGGGTGAGGATAGGGGAGGGTGTTTTCCTCTGGGGGGTTCGCCTCTTGCAGGCCTCATCATGCCTGACCCCCCCTTCAGCGAGGCCTGCTGGGAGCAGAGGGGTATCTGGGTAAAGATGGATGACATCATGTGTGAGCTGCTGAGTGTTGGAACAGCAAACGTCCAGGAGTAAGCGGACAGCTGAACATGACTCGTTAATGTGCAGCTGGTTTCAGTCTCTGAGCCAGATGTTGAACCTTCTGCAGGAGTTTGTTCACATTCAGAAACACGAGTGAGCTCCAGTTAACGGCCCAGGTAACTCCGCTCATCACAGTTTAACCCTTCACACGCCCATCACACTCTGACACTGGAAGAAATCTAAGTGAGAAAGAGTCTCATGTCAGGGTGTGAGAGTGCAGCTCCACAGCGCCCCCTTGCAGTGTTTATATTTTGCAGCTGTTGATGAAGTCGTTCAGTGTTTTTAATCTGCAGTTTGTTCCCGCTGATCCGTTTGCTCAAACTCAGACACAGCTCTGAGGTCAAAGGTTAGATTATCAGGCAACGACTGTTTCTGTCAATTTTGCAAAGACGTGGCCGAACTCAAATACTGTTTGGTTGTAAAAGATGCAGATTTTATATCTCATCAAGAGTCATATTTAAGACCTAACAGTACAGTCATCATGAAGAGAGAAGTGATCTATAGAGAGAGTTTTTACCACAGTGTCAACAGGCAGAGGGGACATGTGACCGACTCCTTCACTCAGATTAGTTTGACATGTATATGGTCGTCCCTAGTGTCTCTGTTTTTGTCTACAATTAATCACTGTTGTTGTTTGGCTTTGATCAATCAGAAGCATTCCATTCTATTCTGCTTTGATCTGTTCCATTCCATTCTATTCTGCTTTGATCTGTTCCATTCCATTCTATTCTGCATTGATCTGTTCCCCTTCATTTTATTCTGCTTTGATCTGTTCCATTCCATTCTATTCTGCATTGATCTGTTCCCCTTCATTTTATTCTGCTTTGATCTGTTCCATTCCATTCTTCTCTGCTTTGATCTGTTCCATTCCATTCTATTCTGCTTTGATCTGTTCCATTCCATTCTTCTCTGCTTTGATCTGTTCCATTCCATTCTTCTCTGCTTTGATCTGTTCCATTCCATTCTTCTCTGCTTTGATCTGTTCCATTCCATTCTTCTCTGCTTTGATCTGTTCCATTCCATTCTATTCTGCTTTGATCTGTTCCATTCCATTCTTCTCTGCTTTGATCTGTTCCATTCCATTCTTCTCTGCTTTGATCTGTTCCATTCCATTCTATTCTGCTTTGATCTGTTCCATTCCATTCTATTCTGCTTTGATCTGTTCCATTCCATTCTATTCTGCTTTGATCTGTTCCATTCAATTCTATTCTACTTTGATCTGTTCCATTCTATTCTACTTTGATCTTTTCCTTTCCATTCTTCTCTGCTTTGATCTGTTCCCCTTCATTTTATTCTGCTTTGATCTGTTCCATTTCATTCTAGTCTGCTTTTATCTGTTCCGTTCCGTTCTCCTCTCTGCAGATTGATTTGATTTGTCATGTGTGATCAGGTTGTTTCTGGTGTTTGTTCCTATTGTTATGGGGTTTCAGCCAATCAGAATCAAGTATAGATAGATAGATAGATAGATAGATAGATAGATAGATAGATAGATAGATAGATAGATAGATAGATAGATAGATAGATAGATAGATAGACAGACAGACAGACAGATAGATAGATAGATAGATAGATAGATAGATAGATAGTAATATTATTATTTATAAATTCAGCCGTACAGTCGTCATGAAGAGAGAAATGAGCAAACTGTTTCTGTACCAGGCTGTAAACATGTTTATTTCTGCTGTAACATTTAACATGGGGCTCTATGGGGACCGACTCACTGCAGGAGACACAGGAGACTCTAGTGGACACGTGTGGTACTGCAGCTGTGCAGTGGTTAGTTAGCCTGTATAGCCTCCTCTCTGTGTTTGTTTGGTTGCAGTGTGGGTGTTAGATCCTCTCTGGGACTGTCGCTCAGATTAAAGCTCTCTCTAAATAAACTCCACTCACTGAGCGAGCGATTCTTCTCTTAATGTTTCC
>NW_023260369.1:0-10643 GCF_009762535.1 Notolabrus celidotus | reverse complement strand
GAAGAAGAAGAAGAGAAGAAGAAGAAGAAGAAGAAGAAGAAGAAGAAGAAGAAGAAGAAGAAGAAGAAGAAGAAGAAGAAGAAGAAGAAGAAGAAGAAGAAGAAGAAGAAGCTGTTGTTTTGGAGTAAGTGGCACGACTCTTGGTTTTCTGGGCTTGAAAGAACTCCTCTCACTTCCTTACAGTTCCTCATCACGCTGTCCGCCCACTCGCTGCACCCTGCAGCTGATTGTTCATGTTTGCTCTCTTGGGTTTCTCCCGAGGCATTCTGGGAAATGTAAGAACCTGCTAAGTGAAGCCGACGATGAAGGTTGAAGGAAAGCAGGTGAAAACAAGAAGAAATGAGGATCTTTCTTCACAGAGGAGCCGACTGCTGATATAAAACAACGTGCCAATAAGCACCTGAAGGTGGAATATATTCCTGAGTCTGATGTGCGGATGGCGTGGGCGTGAAGTAGGTGACTGCTCTCTTTTCAGAGAAACACTTACATCTCCATGCATTGACAAATACTTCACCTCTCCTCTTTTTTTTAAAGGAGAGCTTTTCTCTAAATGTATTAGCTGAATCGGCTTCACGCCTGCGGGGACGTTCTTCTGTTTACCTCAGTTAATGTTGTTTTTGTGCCCATAAAAGATGCACGTATAGAAGGTAATTAAACAAGGTGATAAAATGCAGCCACAACACAAGAACAGAGCAGAAACACTATTTGTGCAGCGGAGATAAATGATGAATAAAACAGGGAGCTGTAATAACCGCACAAAACCAAATAAAGAAAGTCCTGATAAGGCGGAACTGAATTAGATAACAACGTCTAAATGACTTCAAGGAACGACGTGATGGACGACGGCAGGAGAAAACAACTGAAAAAAAAAGGGCTGAATAACCGGGGGAGAGCGAGCAGGAGGAGGGAGACACTGGTGACACTTCAAGCTGTTTTGTTTTGGCACTAGAGAGGAAGGAGTTTCAGAAACAACAGGAAGCTGTCTCTCTGAAGAAATAAACAGAACCTCCAAGAGAGAGGAACGGACGACCTGAGAGCACGGACGAGGAGGGATGTTTACTGAAAGTGCAGGTCACAGTGTTTGCTGCAACTAAATTAAAGTAAGAAATCAGAAAGCATCTCCTGCATCTTTTGTCTCTTTTGCAGTACAGTTAGTGCAGAAAAGTATTCACTCACCCATCCAAATAATTGAAATCAGGTGTTCCAATCACATCCATGGCCACAGGTGTATAAAATCAAGCACCAAGGCATGCAGACTGTTTCTACAAACATGTTGGGTCGCTCTGAGGAGCGGGGTCAGCGGAGCGGTTGCCAACTTTCTGCAGAGTCAGTCGATACAGACCTCCAAACTTCATGTGGTCTTCAGACTAGCTCAAGAACAGATCGTAGAGAGCTTCATGGAATGGGTTTCCATGGCCGAGCAGCTGCATCCAAGTCATACATCACCAAGTGTAATGCAAAGCATTGGTGTAAAGCATGCCACTGCTGGACTCTAGAGCAGTGGAGGCACGTTCTCTAGAGTGACGAATCACTCGTCCATCAGAGTGCGATCTGATGGTAGAGTCTGGGTTTGGCGGTTGCCAGGAGAACGGTACTTGTCTGACTGCATTGTGCCGAGTGTAAAGTTTGGTGGAGGGGGGATCATGGTGTAGGGTTGTTCTTCAGGAGCTTGGCGTGGCACCTTAGTTCCACTGAACGGAACTTGTGGAACGTGATTTTGGACGATTCCATGCTCCCAAATTTGTGGGGAACAGTTTGGAAATGGCCCCCTTCCTGCTCCAACATGACTGTGCACCAGTGCACAAAGCAAGGTCCATAAAGACATGATGAGAGTGTTTGGTGTGGATGAAGTTGACTGTCCTGCACAGAGTCCTGACCTCAACCCGATAGAACACCTTTGGGATGGTCAAAAGTTCCCATGAACACACTCCTACACCTTGTGGAAAGCCTTCCCAGAAGAGTTGAAGCTGTTATAGCTGCAGGGGGTGGACCGACGTCTTATTAAACCCAATGGATTAAGAATGGGAGGTCACTTAAGTTCATAATGCAAGTCACGGCAGGTGAGCCAATACTTTTGGCAGTATAGTGTATCTATTTTATTCCTACTATTAGATCCAAACTATCAACAAATTGATAGATGTGTTGGTAAAATAAAGTAAGTCTCACTCAGTCTTGTCTCTGTTACTCCCTCCGTTGGTAAATAGTTGGTGCAGTCGAGGTGTAACGGGCGTAAACATCTGACCTTGAATCAGCATTACAAAGCGACTGCAGATACAGAATGGAGGCATCATGTTGTAACACACTTACTCTTTGTCTGTGTAAAAGAAGACACAACAATGTGCCTGCATGCTGCCCAACATCACACGCTGGAGCGGCGTCATGCAGCCATTGTTTGGCTCAGTGAATACAGCAGAGCAGACGTTATGGTTCTTCTTTCGTTGTCGCTGCATTATCTGAACCACCGAAAAGAGCGACTGGACGGGTATACAGGAAGTAGGACGGCATCAAAATAATGACTGAAGCGTTGTCAGGTGTCTCTGGAAATAAAGGCAGCTCTCCTCTCAGTAACCCATGGGAATAAATCTCACTTATGTAACACAGAAACAGAACATAGAAGGAAACCCTCGACGAATGCAGAAGCTTACAACATTTGCAACACCCCTCCTCGTTTGGTTTTACCTTAAGGGTAGCTGTGAGAGAGTTCATGTGAGGTTAAGCTCCATCATGTGCGACATCCTTTAAAAAACAGGTTGGATTAAGGAAGACATTAGCATGAATGTAGAGAGAGCTCTGACAGAAAGAGAGGGATGAGGTGAGAAGAAGGAGACACAGGTGCAGACAGGTGTCTCTCTGTAAGTCATCGTCCCCCTGCTGGTCAGCGCTCCTCAGACTGACGGCTGGATCGGCATTAGCTCGGCTACACGGCGGCAGATCAGCGCTGGTACAGCCTGACGCTACACACAAAGGGATTAGCTTTAGCATGGGCTAATGCTGCAGGCTAAGAGATTAGCATTAGCTATAGCATGGCTTTAAGCTAAGATTAGCTCTCGTGTGACTCCATACTGAATAGCGGTGGATGATCAGCGGTCCATAGGAGAGAACAGTCGGGGATTTGAAGCTCGTGGGACGGGAGGAAGGGATGAAAGATTAACACGGCTTCAGTCATTTCCATAATAATCAAAGAAAAGCAGCAAAATAAAGGAGAGGAATTATAATTATGATAATAGGGAATGATTGTGTGGGGATAAATGCCTCATAATCAAAATAAAATTAACATATGTTTTAAAAACAGGTCCTCAAATCTAAAAAACAAAACACTTTTATTATGATTCATTTAATTATTTATTTTATTTATGAATTTTCAGACACAACGACAAAGGAAATACTTCCTCCTAGCGGGTCAAATAAGTTAAAATAAATCAAGTAATACAAAAACACATGCTCTCGTGAGCAATATAATCAGGACCAGCTCTTAAAGAGACAGTCACATGATACAGGACGCTGTTAATGAATGCCACACGTGCACTTACAGTACGTCTACAGCGTTTGCAGAATACATGCATCTTTGTGGCCTTGTTTTGTCCAAGGTTGAAGAGCTGAGAGAGACACTTTTGCACGATTATATTCGCAGAAGTCGAATCAGGCTTCAATCCTGAAGTTGCACCAAACATACCCTGCAAGACGTCCCATTGCTCCAATAGCATGCATAGTCTAGATTGGGACTAGATAGGCGTTACCTTCACATTACCTTTTTCTTTTGATGCAAAAAAAAAGAAGGAAAATGTGCATGAACTCGTTCATCATCCTGCAAGATCTCATGGAAATATAAGTGCTGGCTTCAGGTTTCACCTCACCTACATGTTTTATTGAATAAGAATGAAGAGAAATAGAAGTTTTATCCCCTTTTAAAGTAAGGTTCACCTCTGCAGAAACCTTCAAGTGAACACAGGTGATTCATTTGTTTATTTCCTTTCCTCATGCATCTCTTCTCACTGTCTTTAAAACGTCTAATCACCTGCTGTGATCATTCTGGAGTGATGGAGACCTCTGAAGGCTCATCTCTGGACTGAGTTTAATTCTAAGAGTGCATGGCAAAGTTTCAAACTCTCAGTTTGTGACATGCTGAATGAAGAAAAGCACTCGAGCAGCACACCTGGAAACCTGAACAGAAAACTTGCTAACACGATCGTCGGGGCGGCTGCTGCAATCTCAGGAGCGAGTTCAGCTGAATCCTCTCTGATGTTCCACACACACAGCTGTCAGGTGTCATGTGTAATAACAGAGGAGCTGACAGTCATGCAATAAACATGGTTTGAAGAGCGAACACTTACAGTAAGTCCTGCTGCTGCAGAGCTGGCATGCTCAGCCCAGAACAAAAGGAATCAGACTGTCGGTGCTGAGCAGGAGTCTAACACGGAGAAGGAGACAGAGAGTTCTCATCACACTGAGCGAGGCGTTTCATTTCTCTACTCTGTGTTTGCTAAAGTTCAATGAAAATAACAGTCTGAAGGATGGCGGAGCAGCACAAAGCAGAAGAAGCAGTTTTCTGTTATTATTATCTTGCTTGAAATCACATCTCACTTTATAATGTGTGTGTCGACTTTCAGGGAAAGCTGGACCGAAAATAAAAAAGTAGGAGGCTGTGAGAGAAAGACATACTGCAAGACAGAGACACAAACATTACACCTGGAGGAGTGATTCCTGCTTTCAGAGGAAAACACTTCCATTCCTCCTCCTCTCCAATCTCCTGCTTCTGTTCCCTCACTTTGACAACATCCTCTCCTCTGCACGTTTGAAGTGTTGCTGAGGTTTAGAAACGAAATTGACGAGTAGAAACAGATTTTTTTTTGTTTACTAAAGCAATGAACTGGTTAAGGTGCATTTGGACCAAGAGTTCCGGGGTCTTTTCCCCTGAACTAAAAGGTTCCTGTGCCCCCATTGTTGTCTGCGTTTCGACCGAGGGCTGAAGTCCCTGGTAGATTGTGTAAATCAGGCCAGTGACGTATGGTGGGAAAAAAAGTAGATGCACTGCACCACCAGACCAGTAGAGGGCAGTAACACAAAGAGGAATGCCATTCATCACAGATGACACCATAGAAGCAGACGGACAGGCAGGTATCATTATGAGCAACACAACAGTTAGCCTGTTAGCATGAAGAGACTCAGCTGGTCTGTTTTAGATGGTGCTATATTTCATCACAGATGGATTCACTGAGTCAACACATGAGAGGAGATAAGAGCGAGTAGCAAAGACGTTTCAACACGCCTTTAAAATCCTTTTGAACTCAAAAAGCCGTGATCGCAGAGATCGGCCGGTGTTTTGGTTTAAACGGCGACCCTGTTAACTGGAGACTCTCAGCCGGATGCATCCCTCATAAACGTCTTTAGACCATCATTAAATATCTGATGAGGATATTTTGAAATCTTAATAAAAACTAAACTAGTTTGCATTCCCAGGAACTCCCTCTGTGTTTCAACAGCTGTGTAAACTCCACAAACACTGACACGTTCAGCTGAAGGTGAAAGAAATTTGAAAAAAAAATTTGAAAAAAAAATTTTGAAAAAAAAATTTAAAAAAAAAATTGAAAAAAAATGTTTAAATTTTTTTTTGAAAAAAAAAAAAAATAAATAAAAAATGTGACAAAAAAAAATTTGACAAAAAAAAAAAATTGAAAAAAAGAAATTTGAAAAAAAAAAAAAAATCACAAACACTGACACATTCAGCTGAAGGTCTCCAGTTTACAGGGTCACTTTTAAAACCGGAACACCGGGAGGAGAGACGCATTCACGGTGGGCTGAGAGAAGACTACTGTTACAAGCTGCTAAATCAAGAGAATCACAGCTTCTTCTTTTGAAAAGTACATACACATACAAAAAAGATAGAACAAATAAAAACTAATGAAAGAAAGAGAAATCAAGTGAATCACAGATGTGACAATCAGGCAAGTTCAGCATTGCAGGCCCCGCCCCCTGAAAGCCCTGGGACCTTTGAAAAGTCCTACCCCTCTCCCCTGAACTAAATGTAGACCCTGGGTCCACCGGTTGAAACGCACGTAGTTCTGTGGTAAAGTCCCTCAGGTCGAAGAATGCCTTTAATGATGTGCTGGAGTAACACATCATGATGCATGATTATAAAACATGTGATGGAACTTGATTAATCTCAGACTCAGAACATCAGGAGAGTCTCAATGCTCCTGTGAGAGGTTGATTTCACATGTTTGCATCACATGCTGCACACTGCCCAGCGCTAATGAAGAGCTAACAGCGTCTCTGCAATAACCTTGATCTGAATTCAATCCTGCGCCTAAAATAGCATCGCTATCATGGAAATGCACAGATCTAAGAGAGTACAACAAAGTGTGCATGGTCAAATATCTCAGTGGAAGCTCTCTCTTGGATATATCTGGTGATGGAGGCATCGTCGGCCATGTTTTCTGAATGGAAACCAGTGACTCCAGCCTCATATCTAACACACAGACACGAGTGATATCGATCTTCTTCTTTTACAAACTCGCAGCCAGATAAAGGATAAGTGTCGCTCTCAAAACGCCACACTGCAGCTTCACGCCGCCCACACGAAGCAGACCTGTTGTTTCCCTCACTAACAGCCTCTTACAGTCACTACACAGACGTCTGAACGCTCTCCGTCCGCTCTGTAGTGCTTCTCGACTCCCCGTCTGTCACCGTCACACGGGCGTGCAGCTTTAAGACACACATGCGCACAGAGAAGCCGCCCCCGTGCGTACAGAGAGCAGACCGGAGGTTTACACTATCAGGCTCGGTGCAGAGCTGCTGAGTTGTCTGAGTGCAGGTTACAGTGATTACTGTGATGAGCTGTGTGTCCACACACACTCTGCACACTGATGCAAAGAGACGTTTGGTACGTGGGAGGACTCTGAGCAACAACAAATCTCCTGACATGTCTCCCTGCATGCAGCAGCAGCAGCAGCAGCAGCAGCAGCGTGTGTGAAATCTGTATTTCATTCTTCATACATGTGTGGGTCACTGATACTAACAAACCCTTTACAAACAGGACGCTGGGTTCTGAGTGTTTGTGCTTTGATTCTCAGTTCACACGTCACGCTCAGTGTGGGAAGCTTCACATCATTAGAATGTTCTGCTGCTGTGGGACACTTCATGTTATTTCAACACTTACAGATGAATCCCAGAATGAACAGACAACAGGTAATGAATGCTGTTCACAATTTGAATAAAGCAGTCTGTTTTTCCCTCTGAATTATGTTGTTTTATCAAGAACATGTGCAGTACAGATGTTTGCCTCTCTGTTGATGTGTGGATTTTTGTAGCTGTGTGGAGGCAGATAAATGTCTGCAGCATATGAGCCTAAGATATATTTTCCTAAGGGGAAAGTGAAGACTATTGGTTTGTATCATGCAGCTCGGAACGTCACCTACAGCTCAACTGTCCAAGACTGAGCTTATTATCATTCCAGCCAGTCCCACTATGGACCCACAGATCAATATCCAGTTTGAATCACAAAACCTCATGCCCACTAAGTCTGCCCGAAATCTGGGTGTCATGATCGATGACCAGCTAACCTTCAAGGTTCATGTTGCCTCGATTGCTCGGTCCTGCCGTTTTTCCCTCTGTAACATCAAGAGGATCAGACCCTACCTGACAGAACACGCAACACAGCTCCTGGTTCAAGCTCTTGTAATGTCACACATTGACTACTGCAACTCTCTACTGGCAGGCCTCCCTGCATTCACAGTCAAACCTCTGCAAATGATCCAGAACGCAGCAGCAGCACGTCTGGTCTTCAACCAGCCTAAGACAGCTCATGTCACTCCCCTGCTCATGCAGCTACACTGGCTTCCAGTTGCAGCTCGCATCAGATACAAAACTCTAATCATGACTTACAAAGCAGGAACCAGAACCGCTCCAGTTTACCTGGAACCCCTCATCCAGGTCTACTGCCCTTCTCGCCCGCTACGCTCAGCCTCTGAAAAGCGCCTAGTGCTTCCAGCACACAAGGCCTCAAAATCACTAGCTGGACTCTTCTCTTCTGTTGTCCCTAAATAGTGGAATGAATTGTCCAACTCCATTTGATCTGCAGAGTCCCAGCTCTTTAGGAAGCACTATGCACTTAGCTAGACTGTTCTCCACTGTTGTCCCCAGGGGCAGATCATGTCTTCCAGCTACAGTTGACTCACACTGTCCTGCTCTACTCTGGGACTCTGTGTTCAGGTCTGGAGTGACCCAGCACTTGGTACTTTGGTCATTATTGTGGTGATGTTAATTGTTGATGATGATAATGGAAGGTCTTAAATGGTTTGGTTGCTTCATTGTAGATGTTCCTTATTTACTTTGTGCATTGTCTTTACACTGCTTGGCAGTACCTGCACCCAAATGGACTTGAAGCACTTTGTTCCTCTTACTGATCTTGTTTCCTCTTGTCTAGATCTTTGCTTGTGTTGTTCTTGTTCTCGTATGTACGTCGCTTTGGATAAAAGAGTCTGCTAAATGACATTGTAACATTGTAACAGTGTCAGATCTTATTGTGTCATATTGTTTTTACTATAGTGTTGTGTCATATAGTATCATATAGTATTGTATTATATCATATCATGTTGTATCCTGTCCTTCCACCCACCGTTATGGAGAATGTAAGATCTGTCTATGATAAGGTGGACCAGCTAACCCAGCACCAGAGTAGCATCATGCTAACAGAGCTAACACCGGACACGGACGCCACATTGGAAGGATTTCACCTGCTGTGGGTGGACAGGATACAGGAGAGCAAGACTGAACTAACTGGTGAAGGCCAGCTCAGTCCTGGACCCTGTGGAGGTGGTGGCTGACAGGAGGATTATGTCCAAGCTGTCGTCTCTGATGAACATTTCTTTCCTATATATATTCTTGTTGAAGTTCTTGTTCTGTACACCTTCTTGTTTGCTGCTGGAACTCCATGAATTTCCCCGTTGTGGGACGAATAAAGGGGGATCTTATCTTATTGTATCTTGCAGCATTGTGTCGTACAGTATTGTATCCTGTCATATCATGTTGTGTCGTATTGCATCGTGTCCTGACATGTGGTATCGTTGATGTCGTCTTGTATTGCCTCATAAGTTGTTGTACTGCATGGTTTGAGAGTTACTGCTCTGATCGTCTTCAGTCTGTAAGGGTGGAGGGGCTCCTTTCAGATCCCCTGCCTCTCTCTATTGGTGTCCCACAAGGGAGTATATTGGGTCCTACACTGTTCAACATTTATGTTAATGACATTGCCCTTGCAGCAGGTGATTCTCATATCCATCTATATGCAGACGACACAATTATTTATACATCTAGTTCCTCCCTGACCACAGCACTGTCCACATTACAGGCCAGTTTCCTTAGTGTCCAACATGCTCTCATGAGGCTCCATTTGGTTTTAAATTCCAATAAAACTAAATGTATGGTTTTTAACAAAAACATGCCATTGCCCAACAGCCCCCTCAAAATCTCCTCCCTGGATGGGTCGGAGATTGAGTTTGTTGACTGTTACAAATACCTAGGGATCTGACTTGACTGCAAACTTTCTTTCGAAGCACACATCAACACACTACTCACTAAGGTCAAATCCTGCATTAGTTTTCTTTATCGCAACAAATCCTCCTTCACACACTCTGCTAAACAGCTTCTGGTTCAGATGACAGTCCTCCCTATTCTTGATTACGGTGACATAGTCTGCAGGTCCGCGTCCAACACTCTCCTTCACAAACTGGATGTCATTTACCACGCTGCTATCCGTTTTGTCACTGGAGCCCCGTTCACCACTCACCACTGTCACCTGTCCTCTCAGCTGAACTGGCCCTCCCTCCACTCTCTCAGACAAACACACTGGTTTCTACAGTCATGGCCAAAGGTTTTGAGAATGACACAAATATTACATTTTCACAAAGTCTGCTGCTTCAGGGTTTTTAGGTGTTTTTGTCAGATGTTTCTAGGTATAATGAAATACAATTAGAAGCATTTCATAAGTATCAAAAGCTTTTATTGAGAATTACACAGAATTCATGCAATAAGTCAATATTTGCAGTGTTGACCCTTCTTTTTCAAGACCTCTGCAATTCTCCCTGGCATGCTGTCAATCAACTTCTGGACCAAATCCTGACTGATGGCAGTCCATTCTTGCATAATCAATGCTTGGAGTTTGTCAGAATTTGTGGGTTTTTGATTGTCCACCCGCCTCTTGAGGATTGACCACAAGTTCTCAATGGGATTAAGATCTGGGGAGTTTCCTGGCCAAGGGCCCAAAATCTTAATGTTTTGTTCCCCGAGCCATTTTGTTCTGACTTTTGCTTTATGGCAAGGTGCTCCATCATGCTGGAAAAGGCATTCTTCATCACCAAACTGCCCTTGGATGGTTGGGAGAAGTTGCTCTCGGAGGACGTTCTGGTACCATTCTTTATTCATGGCTGTGTTTTTAGGCAAGATTGTGAGAGAGCCCACTCCCTTGACCGAAAAGCAACCCCACACATGAATGGTCTCAGGATGCTTCACTGTTGGCAAGAGACAGGACCGATGGTAGCGCTCACCTCGTCTTCTCCGAACAAGCCTTCCTCCAGATGCCCCAAACAATGGGAAAGGGGATTCATCAGAGAAAATGACTTTACCCCAGTCCTCAGCAGTCCAGTCCCTGT
>NW_023260368.1:0-10870 GCF_009762535.1 Notolabrus celidotus | reverse complement strand
GAAGAAAAGAAAAGAAGAACCCGAAAGAAAAAGAAAAGAAGCAAGAACAAAGAAAAGAAAGGGAAAAGAAAGGAAGAAAAATGGGGGAAAGAAGAAAAAAGAAAGAGACAAGAAAGAAAGGATGAAAAACAGACCCCAAAAAAGAGATCCAGCAGAGATCCAGAGGAACCTACGAGACAAGGGAGCTCAGGGACTCCAGAAAGGTCTATGGTTAGTAACTTTAATGGGACAGGAAGAGTTAAAGTGAGAGACAGGCAGAGAGAGGAGAGAGAGGGAAAGACAGGATCCCAGTGTGTCAGTCTAAGCCTATAGCAGCATAGCTAAGACCTGGTCCAAGCCTGATCCAGCTCTAACTATAAGCTTTATCAAAAAGGAAAGTTTGAAGCCTAGTGTCAAGTGTCAATGCTCTGGAAAAAGAATTTCAGCATTTCAGTTGGTCAAGTAAATTGAGAGAGTTGGGATTTTTAATGGTGTCAGTAAAAGTTTGGGGTCATATACTGTAAGTGTTGCATTAGTACGGCAGAGGGAGGATACTGGGGATAACAAATGGTGTCTGAGAATGTGAAAGAAACAGATTGGTAATATATGTTTAATAGGGAAGCAAAATATTGTAGTGGTAGTGGCAGAGTAGAAAATGGGCCTTTGAAAATTGGCAAGTAGAGTCTTGTAGAGGTTTTGCGGGATACCAAATGTTGCTTCAGAGTTAAAAGTGGCCTCAAAATGTTGTATTAGTTGGACTGATTCAATAGTTTGGGGATGAAAAATGGTGTTATAGTGGAACTGGTATGAATGTGGTAGCTGTGTTGTACAGATTAAACGGTTTTGGGGATACCAAATGGTGCTTGGTTAGATAAACTACATTTTGAAGCAGAGATTTGGACAGTAAGTCATGTGTATGTTGGACTTAGACTTGGGGATGCTAAATGTTGTCAGATATTTTGTTTTTTGGGGCAGTAAGTGGTCATTTCTGTGTATTTGATATTGTGTTGGGGATGCAAAATGGTGCATGAGAATTTGGATGCTGGATGAGGAGTGTCACTGCACGGTTGGAGCTGCTGAAAGTGGACTAACTTTGTCAGAGTTTGACCTCGTTTCTTGCCGCCATGTTAAATATACATCACACTAACTGAGGGGAAATGTGAACAAGCTTTTTGCTGGAGCGACAGTAATTTCCTTCTCCATCAAACACTTTCCTGTTTCCTGTTTTCAGTATTTATTTCAGAGAGATTTCTAAAAGTCAGGATTATACTTCCCCCTAGATAAAGGAGAGAGACTCCTGAGACTCCTCAGACGATGGAGGAGAGGAAGCTTCAGGAGGAAAGATATGAAGAACAAGGTGGGATTAAAGAGGAAATGAGAAAGAGTCAGCAGAGAGGATGATGTTATGTGAATGAAGCAGGACATGGACGGCGTGTACCTACACACACACACACACACACACACACTCACACACACACACACGGGGAGGGATTTGAGGGGGATTTGACAGTGAAGTCATCTCTGTGTGTTATCTTAGCTCTGCACTGAGCGGGCAGCTTTGAATGACCAGCACACACACACACACACACACACACGTTCTTCCCTCCCACACACTATCACCACACATTAGTTCAAACACCTAATGAGCTTTGTGTGAGTGCTGGACGTGTGTGTAAGTGGGTTATATTCCTGTTTCTACACCGCCGTGAGAGGAGCGTTCAAACTGAACGCTCAGACTGAACGCTCAAACTGAACACTCAAACTGAACCCTCAAACTGAACCCTCAAACTGAACCCTCAAACTGAACCCTCAAACTGAACCCTTAAACTGAACCCTCAAACTGAACGCTCAAACTGAACGCTCAAACTGAACCCTCAAACTGAACGCTCAGACTGAACCCTCAAACTGAACCCTCAAACTGAACCCTCAAACTGAACCCTCAAACTGAACCCTCAAACTGAACGCTCAAACTGAACCCTCAAACTGAACCCTCAGACTGAACGCTCAGACTGAACCCTCAAACTGAACCCTCAAACTGAACGCTCAAACTGAACCCTCAAACTGAACCCTCAAACTGAACCCTCAAACTGAACCCTCAAACTGAACCCTCAAACTGAACCCTCAAACTGAACCCTCAAACTGAACCCTCAAACTGAACGCTCAGACTGAACGCTCAGACTGAACCCTCAAACTGAACGCTCAAACTGAACCCTCAAACTGAACGCTCAAACTGAACCCTCAAACTGAACCCTCAAACTGAACCCTCAAACTGAACGCTCAAACTGAACCCTCAAACTGAACCCTCAAACTGAACCCTCAAACTGAACGCTCAGACTGAACCCTCAAACTGAACCCTCAAACTGAACGCTCAAACTGAACGCTCAAACTGAACCCTCAGACTGAACGCTCAAACTGAACCCTCAAACTGAACGCTCAAACTGAACCCTCAAACTGAACCCTCAAACTGAACGCTCAAACTGAACCCTCAAACTGAACGCTCAAACTGAACCCTCAAACTGAACCCTCAAACTGAACGCTCAAACTGAACCCTCAAACTGAACGCTCAAACTGAACCCTCAAACTGAACCCTCAAACTGAACCCTCAAACTGAACGCTCAAACTGAACCCTCAAACTGAACCCTCAAACTGAACCCTCAAACTGAACGCTCAGACTGAACCCTCAAACTGAACCCTCAAACTGAACGCTCAGACTGAACGCTCAAACTGAACGCTCAAACTGAACCCTCAAACTGAACCCTCAAACTGAACCCTCAAACTGAACCCTCAAACTGAACCCTCAAACTGAACCCTCAAACTGAACCCTCAAACTGAACCCTCAAACTGAACCCTCAAACTGAACGCTCAAACTGAACGCTCAAACTGAACCCTCAAACTGAACGCTCAAACTGAACCCTCAAACTGAACCCTCAAACTGAACCCTCAAACTGAACGCTCAAACTGAACCCTCAAACTGAATGCTCAAACTGAACGCTCAGACTGAACCCTCAAACTGAACCCTCAAACTGAATGCTCAAACTGAACCCTCAAACTGAACGCTCAAACTGAACGCTCAGACTGAACCCTCAAACTGAACCCTCAAACTGAACGCTCAGACTGAACCCTCAAACTGAACGCTCAGACTGAACGCTCAAACTGAACGCTCATACTGAACGCTCAAACTGAACGCTCAAACTGAACCCTCAAACTGAACCCTCAAACTGAACGCTCAGACTGAACGCTCAAACTGAACGCTCAAACTGAACGCTCAGACTGAACCCTCAAACTGAACGCTCAGACTGAACGCTCAAACTGAACCCTCAAACTGAACCCTCAAACTGAACCCTCAAACTGAATGCTCAAACTGAACCCTCAAACTGAACCCTCAAACTGAACCCTCAAACTGAACGCTCAAACTGAACCCTCAAACTGAACCCTCAAACTGAACCCTCAAACTGAACCCTCAAACTGAACCCTCAAACTGAATGCTCAAACTGAACCCTCAGACTGAACCCTCAGACTGAACCCTCAAACTGAATGCTCAAACTGAACGCTCAGACTGAACGCTCAAACTGAACCCTCAAACTGAACCCTTAAAACTGAACGCTCAAACTGAACCCTCAAACTGAACGCTATATCTTTCGTTGTCTTCAGAATGACTCCGATGAGGTTCTCGTATCTGCAGAAGCACATGAATAATCCACGCCTTCTAAAATACACATGAGCACCACATCAATGATTTAGATTTGCTTGTTTTTGATCTGCCAGCTCTACAGTTAGAGGTTGTTTGAGGTATTTTTAAACCTGGGCTCTATTTTTACTTCTTTTGGGGCTGAAAAGTTTGGGTGTTACTCCAGCAGGCTGCGTCAGCCAGCAGCCGTGAAACAGGCTGTAACTACTGCAGGATAATCCTTTAGAGCAAGAGACAAGTGTACAACAAGATTACAGAGAGACCTTTTAATTATTCTTCAGGTGCATTTCAACCAAGAGTCCCGGGGTCTTTTAGTATCCAGAACTACTTCCCCCTGAACTAAAAGGTTCCTGGTCCCCCATTGTTGTCTGCGTTTTGACCGCGGGCTGAAGTCCCGGGTAGATTGTGTAAATCAGGCCAGTGACGTATGGAGGGAAAAAAAGTAAATGCTTCTTTCTCTCTTTCTTTCTTTCTTTCTTTCTTTCTTTCTTTCTTTCTTTCTTTCTTTCTTTCTCTCTTTTATTCCTTTTTCCTTTCATTCCTTTCTTCTCTATTTGCTTCTTTCTCTCTTTCATTCATTTTTCTTTCTTTCTTTCTTTCTTTCATTCTTTCTTTCTTTCTTTACTCTTTCCTTTTATTCCACCATAGAAGCAGACGGACAGGCAGGTATCATTCTGAGCAACACAACAGTTAGCCTGTTAGCATGAAGAGACTCAGCTGGTCTGTTTTAGATGGTGCTATATTTCATCACAGATGGAAAAAACAATGACTGCGAATGGTTTTTGGAAAAATTTCAACTCAAAACATTTTGAATTTTTTTTTTTTTTTTGGAAAAAACAGTTTGACAAAAAATAATTTTTTGAAAAAAAATTTGACAAAAAAGAAATTCTTTGAAAAAAAATTCTTTGAAAAAAAAATTCTTTGAAAAAAAAATTCTTTGAAAAAAAAATTCTTTGAAAAAAAAATTCTTTGAAAAAAAAATTCTTTGAAAAAAAATTTGACCAAAAAAATTTTTTTTCAATTTTTTTTGGAAATTCTTGAAAAAAAAAATTTGACAAAAAATTTAACCCCGGAGCCTGTCGAAAAAGTAAATTTTCCTCAAATTTGAAATTGTGCTCCAAAAGTAGAAAAACATGAAAAAAGTGAAAATTTTGCGCTTGCGGTTAAAAACATGGAAAAAGCAATGAATGAATCAACACCAGTAGAGGGCAGTAACACAAAGAGGAATGCCATTCATCACAGATGACACCATAGAAGCAGACGGACAGGTATCATTCTGAGCAACACAACAGTTAGCCTGTTAGCATGAAGAGACTCAGCTGGTCTG
Source organism: Notolabrus celidotus (assembly GCF_009762535.1). Classification (NCBI taxonomy): domain Eukaryota; kingdom Metazoa; phylum Chordata; class Actinopteri; order Labriformes; family Labridae; genus Notolabrus; species Notolabrus celidotus. Next base: position 5,876 of record NW_023260368.1, on the reverse strand, counting down.
TTTTAGATGGTGCTATATTTCATCACAGATGGATTCACTGAATCAACACGTGAGAGGAGATAAGCGCGAGTAGCAAAGACGTTTCAACACGGCTTTAAAATCCTTTTGAACTCAAAAAGCCGTGATCGCAGAGATCGCCCGGTGTTTTGGTTTTAAACGGCGACCCTGTTAACTGGAGACTCTCAGCCGGATGCATCCCTCATAAACGTCTTTAGACCATCATTAAATATCTGATGAGGATATTTTGAAATCTTAATAAAAACTAAACTAGTTTGCATTCCCAGGAACTCCCTCTGTGTTTCAACAGCTGTGTAAACTCCACAAACACTGACACGTTCAGCTGAAGGTCTCCAGTTTACAGGGTCACTTTTAAAACCGGAACACCGGGAGGAGAGACGCATTCACGGTGGGCTGAGAGAAGACTACTGTTACAAGCTGCTAAATCAAGAGAATCACAGCTTCTTCTTTTGAAAAGTACACACACATACAAAAAAGATAGAACAAATAAAAACTAATGAAAGAAAGAGAAATCAAGAGAATCACAGATGTGTGTGATGTTATTGTTATTTGTCATTCAAACCCCAGAAATGAAAACAAAAGCAAAACAAAGAATAAAAAATCTAGGGCACAGATTTAAAGATTCCTCTGTAAGGCTGATCATGTTGAGGCACAGAGTGAAACAGGTATCACGGTGTGGGATGAAAATATCCTCATTAAAGACTGGTTTTTAGAAACCCTGCGTGGTCAGGGTCAGAGAAAGATTTATCTCTTTGTCGAGGCGAACCATCTCCCCACCCAGCCCGAGCTTTAAAACCAAGACTACAAAGTTAGGGATTATAACTTTTAAGATATTCTTTACAATAAGAGACCGAACGCTGAACCAAACCCTCGTATCTCTGTCCTCGACTGGGTCTGAAATGCTCTTATCTTAATGCAGAAACAAAATCCCCTCTACCTCTCCTCTTAAGTCTCAACATCCCTCCCTCCGAGGCCGCTCAGACATCAGCTGTCTGGGTGCTGAGCATTCTGTTGCTCCTGTTTCCTGGTTTCCTCCGTGGTTCAGAGCAGAGAGATGTAATGCTGGAAACAGATTACACAACGCTGGCCTGATGCTGACCCTTACAGGTCGAGAAGCGAAGGAGAGGAAGATCTGTCTGTGAAGTGTCAGCTTTTATTTTCACTGAGCATCAATCTCTCAGACTGGAGTGACTTTCAGGGGCAAACACAAACTTTCATCCTGTTTTACTGCTTTTATCTTTCTTAACTCTGAGATATCCTTCTTTCCTCTGTCTCTACCGCTCTGCTGCTTTGATCTCATTCTATCACTTCAATCTCATTCTGCTGCTTTGATCACATTCTATCAAATGAATCTCATTCTATTGCTTTGATCACATCATGATGCTTCGATCTAATTATATTGCGTAGATCAAATTCTACTGATTTGATCTCATTCTGTTACTACAATCGCATTCCATTGCTTTGATCGTATTCTACTGCATTGATTGCATTCTATTGCTTTGATGCCTTTCTACTGCTTTGATCCCATTCTATTGCTATGATGGCATTCCATCGCTATGCTCTTATTCTACTACTTTGGTCACATTCTATTGCTTCAATCTCATTATATTACTTTGATCTCATTCTGTCCCTATGATCTCACTCTCTTGCTTTGATCACAGTCTATTGGGTTGATCTTACTCGATTGCTTTGATCTCATTCTCTAAATTGGCTCTCATTCTATTGCTTTGATCCCATCCTATTGCTTGAATCAAATTCTATTGCTTTGATCTTATTCTATCAATTCAATCTCATTCTATCACTTCGATCACATTCTATTGCTTTGATCTCATTCTACTGTTTGATCACATTCTATTGCTTGAATCAAGTTCTACTGCTGGTATCTCATTCTATTGCTTTGATCTTATTCTATCAATTCAAACTCATTCTATCACTTCAATCTTATTCTATCACTTCGATCTCATTCTCTTAATTGGCTCTCATTCTGTTGCTTTGATCACATTCTATTGCTTAAATCAAGTTCTATTGCTTTTATCTCATTCTATCAATTCAATTTCATTCTATCAGTTCGATCACATTGTATTACTTTGATCACAATCTATTACTTTGATCGCATTCTACTGCATTGATTGCATTCTATTGCTTTGATCTCAGTCCATTGCTTTGATGCCTTTCTACTGATTTGATCCCATTCTATTGCTATGATCGCATTCTATCGCTTTGCTCTTATTCTACTACTTTGGTCACATTCTATTGCTTCTATCTCATTCTATTACTTTGATCTCATTCTGTCCCTATGAACTCACTCTCTTGCTTTGATCACAGTCTATTGGGTTGATCTTACTCGATTGCTTTGATCTCATTCTCTAAATTGGCTCTCATTCTATTGCTTTGATCCCATCCTATTGCTTGAATCAAATTCTATTGCTTTGATCTTATTCTATCAATTCAATCTCATTCTATCACTTCGATCACATTCTATTGCTTTGATCTCATTCTACTGTTTGATCACATTCTATTGCTTGAATCAAGTTCTACTGCTGGTATCTCATTCTATTGCTTTGATCTTATTCTATCAATTCAAACTCATTCTATCACTTCAATCTTATTCTATCACTTCGATCTCATTCTCTTAATTGGCTCTCATTCTGTTGCTTTGATCGCATTCTATTGCTTAAATCAAGTTCTATTGCTTTTATCTCATTCTATCAATTCAATTTCATTCTATCAGTTCGATCACATTGTATTACTTTGATCACAATCTATTACTTTGATCGCATTCTACTGCATTGATTGCATTCTATTGCTTTGATCTCAGTCCATTGCTTTGATGCCTTTCTACTGATTTGATCCCATTCTATTGCTATGATCGCATTCTATCGCTTTGCTCTTATTCTACTACTTTGGTCACATTATATTGCTTCTATCTCATTCTGTCCCTATGAACTCACTCTCTTGCTTTGATCACAGTCTATTGGGTTGATCTTACTCGATTGCTTTGATCTCATTCTCTTAATTGGCTCTCATTCTGTTGCTTTGATCTCATTCTATTGCTTGAATCAAGTTCTATTGCTTTGATCTCATTCTATCAATTCAATTTCATTCTATCAGTTCGATCTCATTCTATTACTTTGATCTCATTCTATTACTTTGATCTCATTCTGTTACTTTGCTCTCATTCTATTACTTTGATCTCATTCTGTTACTTTGCTCTCATTCTATTACTTTGCTCTCATTCTATTACTTTGATCTCATTCTACTGCTTTGCTCTCATTCTATTGCTTTGATCTCAGTCCATTGCTTTGATGCCTTTCTACTGATTTGATCCCATTCTATTGCTATGATCGCATTCTATCGCTTGGCTCTTATTCTACTACTTTGGTCACATTATATTGCTTCTATCTCATTCTGTCCCTATGAACTCACTCTCTTGCTTTGATCACAGTCTATTGGGTTGATCTTACTCGATTGCTTTGATCTCATTCTCTTAATTGGCTCTCATTCTGTTGCTTTGATCTCATTCTATTGCTTGAATCAAGTTCTATTGCTTTGATCTCATTCTATCAATTCAATTTCATTCTATCAGTTCGATCACATTGTATTACTTTGCTCTCATTCTATTACTTTGATCTCATTCTGTTGCTTTGCTCTCATTCTATTACTTTGATCTCATTCTGTTACTTTGTTCTCATTCTATTACTTTGCTCTCATTCTATCACTTTGATCTCATTTTACTGCTTTGCTCTCATTCTATAACTTTGCTCTCATTCTATTACTTTGCTCTCTTTCTATTGCTTTGATCTCATTCTATCACTTTGATCTCATTCTATTACCTTGATCTCATTCTACTGCTTTGCTCTCATTCTATTACTTTGCTCTCATTCTATCACTTTGCTCTCATTCTATCACTTTGATCTCATTCTACTGCTTTGCTCTCATTCTATCACTTTGATCTCATTCTACTGCTTTGCTCTCATTCTACCTCTTTGCTCTCATTCTAAGTGTAATATCCAGCAGGGTGTAACTCCTCCTCTTCATCACAGCCTGATGTTCCTTTAGTGAACGTTGGTCTCGTTTAGAGTCACAGAGAGCCGGAGACAATTTAGGGCGTGGCTACCTTTGATTGACAGGCGGCGACCATGCTGCCTAGAATTTACATTATGAATCCATCCTCTCTTTCAAACATGGCCGCCAAGTTTCTATTGTCATGTTTATTTATTTATATATTTGAATCCTTCTCCAACAGTCGGTTAGTCTTCCAGTGGTTCAGATGTTTTCCGGTGTACGTGCAGATGTTAGCATACACACACAACGTAAAGCCTTTGTTTGCTTCTTCATGGTAAGCTGTATGGGTGAGTGAGCATGTGTGTGTGTGTGTGTGTGTGTGTGTGTGTGTGTGTGTGTACTCCAGAGTGTATGTCAAGGGTTAGGGGAGGTGTGCGAGTGTGTGTTTGCGTGTGTGTCTTTTATCAGGCTCTCAGCGCTACCTGTCAAATTAATTTCCTGCTCATCCGTCCCTGCTCGCTTATTTTCGGACGTGTGGCGTACCCGTGCGGCAGCCTGCAGCCCCGTCAGCCAATCAGGGAGAAGTTTAGAGCCTCTGCTGGCAGCAAGCGCCGCTGTAATTGGTTGAGGTGGTTAAGCTATAAACGGAGGAGTTTAGCTGGGATTAACTTCGATATCTAATCAATGTTGACTGGTGGAATAACAGAGGGAGAGACAGAGATGGAGAGAGGAGGAGGGGTGGAGGAAGGGAAGGAAGACGTGGCGTTGGAAGAGGAGGGAGAGGAGATGAATTTAAGGAGGTGAAGACGAGTGAAAGTGAAAGACTAACGTGTGAGAGGGAGAGAGAGTAAGGAAAATAGAAGAGCATGAAAAGGATGTGAGATAGATGGAGAAAGATGGAGAGGATGGGGGGATGAGGAGCAGAGGAGTGGGAGGGAGAAAAGGGAGGGATGAGAGGATGAAGAGAACGGGAGGGGGAGGAAAGTTAAATTGATTAGCAGTAGAAAGAGGAAGAGAGGAGGAAAAAAAGGGAGGATGGAAGGAAGAGAAGTAGAAAGATGGAGCTGAGGGAAAGGAAGATTTGGGAAAGGAGGCGGAGGAAGATACATTCAAGTCTGCAGAGGAGGACAGAAAGATGGAGAGGAGCAGAGGAAGAAAAAGGAGGGATGAGAGGAGAGGTGGAGGAAAGTAAAACTGATTAGGAGTAGAAAGAGGAAGAGGAGTTGGAGAGGGAGATAGAAGAGGAGGAAGAAGAGGGGGAGAAAAGTAAGGAAGAGAGGCATGATGATGAGGAAGATGGAGAGGGAGAAAGAAGGAGAGGAGGGGAAAAGAGGAGAGGGGAAAGGGGGAGGAAGAAGGAGAGGAGGGGAAAAGAGGAGAGTGGAAAGGGGGAGAAAGAAGGAGAGGAGGGGAAAAGAGGAGAGGGGAAAGGGGAGAAAGAAGGAGAGGAGGGGAAAAGAGGAGAGGGGAAAGGGGGAGGAAGAAGAGGAGGAAAAAAGGGGAGGGTGGAGGGTAGAGAAGTAGAAAGATGGAGCTGAGGGAAAAAGATTTGGGAAAGGAGGAGGAGGAAGAGATAATAAAGTCTGCAGAGGAGGACAGAAAGATGGAGAGGAGCAGAGGAGTGAGAGGAAGAGAAGGAGGGATGAGAGGAGAGGTGGAGGAAAGTAAAATTGATGAGGAGTAGAAAGAGGAAGAGGAGTTGGAGAGGGAGAAAGAAGGAGAGGATGAAAGAGGGGGAGAGAGGTAAGGAAGAGAGGCATGATGAGGAGGGAGAAAATGGGAGGAAGAAGAGGAGAAGAAAAGTGAAGGATAGAAGGAGGAGAAGAAGAAAGATGGAGCTGAAGGAAAGGAAA
>NW_023260367.1:0-10837 GCF_009762535.1 Notolabrus celidotus | reverse complement strand
CTCTCTCTGCCTGCAGGTTGCATGGGTAGGGGCGGGGCCGGTCTCCTCAGCAGTGAGGCTCATCAGGCACACCTGTCCCTGATCTGCTCATCAGCACTGGCTTCTTAAGCCACCACCAAACACTCCTCCAGTGCCAGATTATTCCTCTAGCCGCATGCTCCATGTCCTGTTGTAGCCTTGCTCCTGAGGAGATTCAAGCCACGCTTTTCTGTGAACTTATCTCGAGTTGTTTCCAGAGGATTGATTCCTAGTTTTTGTTTGTGAGTTTTTGATAGAACCTTTTTCCCCTTTTGGGTGATTTTGTGTTACTCCTAGTTTTGTACTTTTTCTCAGTTGTTTTTACCCGCAAGGCGCTTTTTGTTGAACCTTGGTTTTTGCTTAATAAATACTTTTTCCCTGTACTCTGCATTTGGGTCCTAGTCCTTTGCTCAAGCCGTAACATGATCTCTACAAAGACACTTAAACTACATATTTAAAGGTGTGTCAAAGCTTGTTTATGTCTTAATTTGGTAGCCAGGTGATTAGCATGATAATGTATAGTGAGCAGGTGGTTATGCAAACTGTGCTCACCCTGTCAGGATTCTAATTCCCATTACAAACCGCTCACTTTAGATTTATCACTCGTGTTTTTACAGTAACTTCTATGAATACTTTGACTTCACTTGCTTTTACTATTGTTGCGGCAACACTGTCCAGAGTATGGGGGTGTGGCTGTCGAGCTACAGGTGGGCGGACCTTCCTGGTCACGTGACCAATTTATCAATGAGACGGTGACGCTGTGGTCTTGATTAGCTCAGGCAGACCCCTGCTAGAGAGGCGAGAAGAAAGAGACGCCGTGGTCAGAAGCCGTGGAAAGAGATTCTTGCGAAGTTTTCCCCTTTTTCCGTTGAGTTTTGTCGTGTGTTATATATGTGAACTTAAATATGAACTGTCATCGGAAACCCTGAGGGGTAACGAGAAGGAAGCAGCGTGAGCTGGACCCGGAGCCGTGAATGGTGTCCTGGAAAGAAGTCGGCACAGGTAAGGTTCACCTTTTGCTCGACAGCCACCTGATTCCTTCTGTAGTACGGCACGGGCAGCCAACGCTTGGATGCCCTAGACCGAGCTCGTGCCAGGGTTGTGTTGCCGTGACACTATTTTTCAGAAAGTCGAACCTCCTTTGTGATTCTGAATGTATCAGTTCTTTCTTTGAATATCCACCTCACATACCTGATGTTTGAGTCTTCATTAAGTGCTTTGTTTCAAAATAAATTTCAAGAATGAAGTGATGAGGTTCACTTTGTCCTGTGTCAGTAAAGTTCTTGGAGTGCGTTACAAAACAGAACAGCTCAGCTTCAGAAAAAGGAACAAAGCAAAAGATAAAAAGAGGTGTGTCAGTATTGACGTCATGTGTATCCAGAACATGAGCGAACCTGATTTGGCTATTATTATGTTTTTGCTTAAAGCCTGTTTTAAATAAATCTCTGTTCTCAAAGATTAGACGAAGTAATGACAACAGAAGAGTTCAAGAGAAATCTGACGCTAAGAAGCAAAAAGAAGAGGAAGAGAAAAGAAGCCTTGAAACTTGATCCAGAGCACTTACATAACACACACACATGAACGCGCGTCGTGTGTCCATACGTTCACAGTCAGTGTGAACGAGACGATCGGTGACATCAGAGCTCGGGTCGAGTTTCAAGACTAAATAATACTTTCTCTCTCTTTGTGTCTTCTTCCTCTTCTTTCCTCCCTGAAGCTATTCAGCGGTTTGTAGTTAGTGATGTAGAGTGAGGTGACGTAAGATGACTTTAATAAAGGGAACTGATCCTCATCAGAAGGAGGGGGGGAAGGAGGGAGGGGGGACTAAAGGGAGAAGGGAGAGGTGGAGGTGTGACGAGGGACGGTACAGCAGAATATGTTTGAACACGTTTTGGACCCTGAAGGTTGCCGTGATGTTTACGTGGTGAAAAATTAATAAATGTTACAGGGAAACAAAAAAATACTAAAATCTGAAACTGAAGGTATTGAATGATGTTTTACTCAAGCAGCAAAACCTGGGGATCCAGTGGAAGTTAACACATTGACCAGAATGAAGGAAAGGAAGGAGGGATGGAAGGGAAGGAAGAAGGTAAGATAGTAAGTAGGAAGGAAGGAAGAGAGAGAGAGAGAGAGAAGGAAGAAGGGAAGGAAGGAAAGGAAGGAAGAAAGAGAGAGAGAGAGAGAGAGAGAGAGAGAGAGAGAGAGAGAGAGAGAGAGAGACAAGGAAGGAAAGAAGGAAGGAAGAGGGACAAGGAAGGAAAGGAAGGCGGGAAGGAAGGGAAGGAAGGGAAGGAAGAAGGTAAGATAGTAAGTAGGAAGGAAGGAAAGAAGAGAGAGAGAGAAGGAAGAAGGGAAGGAAGGAAGAAAGAGAGAGAGAGAGATAGAGAGACAGAGAGATAGCGATACAGAGGGACAAGGAAGGAAAGAAGGAAGGAAGAGAGAGAAGGAAGGAAAGGAAAGCGGGAAGGAAGAGAAGGAAGGGAAGGAAGAAGGGAAGATAGTAAGGAAGGAAGGAGGGAAGAGAGAGAGAGAGAAGGAAGAAGGGAAGGAAGGAAGAGAGAGAGAGAGAGAGAGAGAGAGAGAGAGAGAGAGAAGGAAGGAAAGAAGGAAGGAAGGAAGGAAGGAAGAAAGAGAAAGAAGGAAAGGAAGGTGGGAAGGAAGGGAAGGAAGAAGGTAAGATAGTAAGTAGGAAGGACGAGAGAGAGAGAGAGAGAGAGAGAGAGAGAGAAGGAAGGAAAGGAAGGCGGGAAGGAAGGGAAGAAGGAAGGGAAAATAGTAAGTAGGAAGTAAGGAGGGAAGGAAGAGAAAGAGAGAGAGAAGGAAGAAGGGAAGGAAGGAAGGAGGAGAGAGAGAAAGAGAGAGTGAGAAGGAAGGAAAGAAGGAAGGAAGAGAGAGAAGGAAGGAAAGAAGGAAGGAAGAGAGAGAGAAGGAAGGAAGGAAAGGAAGGAATGATAGTAAGTATGAAGGAGGGAAGGAAGGGAAGGAAGGGAAGAAAGGGAAGGAAGAAAGAATAGAAACCTATCAGATCCAGTGCTGTGACTTGTGTGTTTGTGTGTTTGTGTGTGTGTGTGTGTGTGTGTGTGTGTGTGTGTGTGTGTGTGTGTGTGTGTGTGTGTGTGTGTTACCTGTGTTGGAGTGTAAGTCGTCGTTGTCTGACTCGTTGCCGTTTTGGAGACTCATCATCATCTTCATCTTCTGGAGCTTCTGCAGCTCCGCCATGGCTGCTGCTGTCAGGCCTGTGACACACACACACACACACACACACACACACACACACACACACACACACACACACACACACACACACACACACACACACACATTTCTTCGTTAACATCTTACTCATATCATGGTAACAGACATTTTAAGCAGCACACACTCTCCTAAAAGTCAGACGGGCCATGTGTATGAAATGTTTCGGTTTAGTTGAACTCCCCCTCGCAGGTGCTCCCTTGAATTACCCATGATGCTTTGCAGTAAGCTGCAGTGACACACATACTGTCGCCTTCAAATTTCCTTTTCAGCCGGAGCGTTTTGTCGAAGTGTTTCAGGGTGTGAGCGCTGTTTTAGACGCCGCAGGGCTAGTGTACTTTCACTGACACACACATGCAGGAAAACAAAACACACACACACACACACATGAAAACACTACCCCCTCTGACACACACACACACACACACACACACACACACACACACACACACACTCTTTTGTATGGACTAAGATCTCTGGCTCTGTGCGCTGACCTGGAACTGACTTCTATACACAGCAACCAGCAGAGTGAGAGTGATGACCCTCTCTGTGTGTGTGTTTGTGTGGGTGTGTGTGTGTGTGTGTGTGTGTGTGTGTGTGTGTGTGTGTGTGTGTGTGTGTATTGTGTGCATGCACTATTATGTTTGTAAGGGTGCATGTGAGCTTTTGCATCATGCTGCGTGTGTGTACAGTTTGCTTTCATGTAAAAAATGTGTGTGTGTGTGTGTGTGAATGCAAGCTTATCTGTGCATACTTGTATCCGTGTGTGTGTGTGTGTGTGTGTGTGTGTGTGTGTGTGTGTAGGTCAGTTGGTTTTGCCCCGGTCACGGTTGACGGCCTTGGAGGAATGTCCATTACACACACAGTACAGTTGTCTGTGAGCTATAAAGAAAACAAGACATGAAGGAGGGAGGGAAAAAAGGGAAAGAGGGAGGAGTTGTTTGAAATTTAATTTAAAACACAGAGGGATGGAGGGATGAGGGATGGATGAGTGAGGAGGAGGAGGAGGGAGGGAGGTGTTGGAGAGAGAAAGAGTGTGTTGTGTGCAGGTGGAAGCAGACTGGAGTTTCTTAATTAACTGCAGAGACGAAGTTGAAGGTTAAAGATTCAGCTTTTTGAAAAGGTTCAAAACACACCGTCCACCTTTCAGGACGGTGTGTTTTTCTGATTCTTTAATGTGACAACAAAATAACAGAATCTACAAAAGCATGCATGTTAGAATGGTTTACATTTGAAGTCTGAGTCGTATCGACCAATCAGGTATCGGCAGGCTTTTGTTTGTGCAGGAAAAACAGTTTGTATGGAGAGCAAAAGCAGGCTTCCATCAGCCGTAGAAAATCAAGAAATGTTCAATCCGACATCCTTTCATGAACATTTTAAATGTTTTCTTCTCCTCTCGAAGACCTGACATATGTTCAACATATGTTTGATGATTTTAACATTTAAGAGGGTATGATTAAAAAGTGGCAGAATATTGACACACAGAAAACAGAAAATAAAATAATGTTGATGAAGAAATATAAGAGAAGAACTCTGCACTGAGAGCACTAAGAATGAATTTAAGATAAATACAAGTCATGCTTAAATTGTCAGAGTATATTTTCAAATAATTCCAGTCAAAACCTTACAGTAAATACAATCATAGCTTGTCTTTTTACTTCTTGTTAAAGGGATATTTCAGAGTTTTTGAACTGGGTTCGTTTGAGTCTTAAAGGGGACATATCACGCTTTTTTCATCAACATATATTGGTCTAAGAGGTCCCCAAAACATGTCTTTAAAGTTTGTGCTCAAAAAAACACTTTGAAATCAGATTTTGGTCTGCCTGAAAAACCCTCTTCTTCAGTCCTCCTCAGAACACTCTGTTTTCTTTCTGACCACGCCCCCTCAGGAAGTGGGTGTGGCCTCAGCTCTCCAGCACGTTGATGTAATGTTTACATGTTGGCTGAATATACACGGCTGCTCAGAGATCGCGTTACTTCAACCCTCTGAATCTGATCCAGAATCTGACCCTGACGGAGAGGCGCCTGTAGCAGGACCTTTCTGAAGGATTGGTCACAGATTTAGTGTTTCTTGTTGTTTTATTTGTCAGTATGTCGACGTGTGTCTTGGTACCATAGACTGTAAAAAATATGGACGTAGTATCCGTGACGTCACCCATCTGTTTCTGAAGAGCTGTTTTGAGACCAATCGGCTGCGGCAGCCATATTGCTTCTGTCGAGCCAGTGTGACGTAAAGAGGCGGGCTTTGAGCCTCCTAGCCAACAGCTGCAGTGTTCCCACAGGCAGCTGTGCCTCTCATTGGAAGACTGGTAATCTCAATATCTTCGAAATTGCCGAATTAGAAAAAAATTCACCCCCCTCACAGTGAGAGGACGTCGAGAAATTAGCTATTCAGACTACACTCATCTTTTGTACCAGGCTGTAAACATGTTTATTAATGCTGCAAAGATCGTCTTTTCCCCATTCATGTGTATGTGACTTCTGGTACTTCCGGAGCCAGCCTCAAGCGGATCCTTGATGAACTGCAGCTTTTAACACTTCCGCATTGGACTCATATTTTTAGACCGGAGGTTGCCGCTTGCTTGGTACACAGCTACGAACATGTAGCTATGTGGCTATGCTAATTAGCGCTAGCACTTATCCATGACAAATAAAAATCATCCACTAGATCTTCAAATCTGCAGACGTGGGGAGTAAAACCGACCTCTACCAGAAAGGCAGCGGGACCTTTCTGAAGGATTGGTCACAGATTTAGTGTTTCTTGTTGTTTTATTTGTCAGTATGTCGACGTGTGTCTTGGTACACAGCTACAGCTACGACATGTAGCTATGTGGCTATGCTAACTAGCGCTAGCACTTATCCATGACAAATAAAAATCATCCACTAGATCTTCAAATCTGCAGACGTGGGGAGTAAAACCGACCTTTGTGTTTATTAAGACAGCCTACAACTAGCATGCCTCCCTCCTAAGCTCCTTGTTAGCACACATGTTTGCAGGTAATGAAAAACAGAGGAGGGGTTGAGTTGTATTTTATACAGTCTATGGGCTGAACAAGCTCCGAGCTCTGACTTCCTGTTACAGACCGGATGGCGTTGTGACGTATGAAAAACACGGAAGTCTGAAACGGCTCGTTTCACACACATTTACAGAAAGGTGTAGAAATCAGAACAGGGGCAGAATGGATTCTTTTGTAGACAGGGACACATATTTCAGGTAGAGAACCATTAAAAAGTCAATTTTGCATGATATGTCACCTTTAAGAATTCTAAATAAGGGGTGCTGGCGGTCTAAGCGCCCCACATATAGAGGCTATAGTCCTCATCGCAGGGGTTGCCGGTTCGATTCCCGGCTGGTCGACCATTTTCCTGCATGTCTTCCCCCGCTCTCTGCTCCCCACATTTCCTGTCTCTCTTCACTATCCTATCAAATAAAGGCAAAAAGGCCCAAAAAATATAACTTTAAGAATTCTAAATAAAAATACTATCTGTACAAAGAAAGGTATAGAAGTACTTTTAAGAAATGAATAAGTTAACTTAGCCTAAGCCGGAGTGCAAATTTCAGTGGATGAATATAATAATAAATGATGTTATGGATTACATTACAATATTGCACATGGTTGTTGAGAAACTGAGACTCAAACTGAGACATGAAGGGGCGCTACTCTGAGGGTTGTAATGAACCAAGAAATTACAAGTTTAAAGACATCTTGAGGGGTAAGGGACGTTGAAGTTTGCAGTTAGACCGTGAACAATGCAGCAGTGCGATACAATTTGTGGCTTGAAGTTGCTTCACGCTAACTAACGCTAAGAAGTTGGAAACCTGCTCCCTGAGAGGCAGACGATGATATACGATGATTGCTGAAGGTCTGGCCTCTGTGTTCTGTGATTCATCATTAGGAGGATTTGAGAAGAGTAAGAAATATTGAGACATAAAGACCCATAAATTTAGTCTGGCTTATATGTAGTGTTTTTTTTTTTTCATAACTTCTATTAATCTATCATTTAAATGTCACTTTATATTCATTTTAATCTTATATTTTTTATTTATTTTGAACTCTTCAATTTGTATTATCTAGTTACTAATTTTAAATGCTATTTTTTAGTGCTTTCAGACTTTTATTTTTACCTTTTTTATTGTCTTAATTTGTCTATTTTATCTTTTATTTGCTTATTTATTAACTATTTGCATTTGTTGTTTATATACATTTTATTGTTTTTTTTGTGCATTAGTCTCTACTTCTAAATCCATTTCTGTTTCATGTATAGTCATTAAATATTTGGTAACACTTTACAATAAGGGTCCCTTAATCAGCATTAGTTAATGCATTATTAAGCATTAATTAACAGTTTAATAATAGTTTAATAATCGTCATAATGTATTACCTAACATTAACTAACACAGTAGTTAGTGCATTAATAAGCAGTTAATTAATGTCCACTGCTCAGAGTTAAATAATGCATTATTAAGCATTAATTAACAGTTTAATAATAGTTTAATAATCGTCATAATGTATTACCTAACATTAACTAACACATTAATTAATGCATTAATAAGCAGTTAATTAATGTCCACTGCTCAGAGTTAATTAATACATTATTAAGCATTAATAAAAGTTACAAAACTTAATTAGTTAACCATGAGTGAATGCTTTCTGGACCCTTATTGTAAAGTGTAACACATGCATCACTTAAGTAACACATTATAAATGCTAAACTGCCTCATAAGCATCAGCATAAGCATAAGCGTGTGCATCACTTTTAAGTGTCCTCTGGAAACACTTCTGTTGTGTTGCTGTCTATTTGCAGCACGTTTTTTTTAATGTATTGTGTTGTGGTCTTTGCATCGCGTTTTCTAAATGCTGCGCACGTGTTGTCAAATTGATGAAGATGTTTTCTTCATTTGCTTGTGTTTTGTCTTTTTGCATGTGTTTTCTTAAGTTGCAGTGCTGTGAGCTCTCAGGGCCACCGTACTTCTCTGTGCCAGTTGAGATGTTATCTGTGATTATCTGTTTTATTCTAAATAAAATGTGTTGAATTCTGTATATGTGTTGCTTCAACTACATTTCAACTCATTTTGCTTCAGCGTATGTGTTACCTAAGGCAGCGGTTCTCAACCTTTTTGAGTCGCGACCCCCAATTTAACATGCACTGGTGTCCGCGACCCCCCCCTGTCATCGTTAGGGAAGTATTTAGTGAAACTTTCAAGCAGGCTCCTGAGGTGAGTGGCAATAATTCCTTGCATAGTTTGCATGGTTATGTCGTGACTGTCCATATAGTCATCAAGCTCAGGGAACATTTCAACACTACACCCTTCCACTCGCACAGCCCACCGCTCCAGCTTTCTCTTAAATGCTGATTTAGTTGATACAATGCATTTTGAAAAAGTAATGAAGCACAAAGCAACTAGAACAGCTCCCTGACTGAAATTCTGTAATATAATATTAGATATATTTTTCGAAAATTATTTGGCGACCCCCAGAAATCATCTCGCGACCCCCATTGGGGTCGGGACCCCAAGGTTGAGAATGGCTGACCTAAGGGATACATGTGTTACACTTTACAATAAGGGTCCATAAAGCATTCACTAATGCTTAATTATGGTTAAGTAATGCTTATGAGGCAGTTTAGCATTTATAATGTGTTACTTAAGTGATGCATGTGTTACACTTTACAATAAGGGTCCAGAAAGCATTCACTAATGGTTAACTAATTAAGTTTTGCAACTTTTATTAATGCTTTATAATGTATTTATTAACTCTGAGCAGTGGACATTAATTAACTGTGTTAGCTAATGTTAGGTAATACATTATAACGATTATTAAACTATTATTAAACTGTTAATTAATGCTTAATAATGCATTAACTAACGCTAATTAAGGGACCCTTATTGTAAAGTGTTACCAAATATTAGATTTTCGCTGTAAATCTCTTTGAAATGCATTCGATTTGTATAAAAGGTGCTCTATAAATAAAGCTGGATTGATTGATTGACCATTAGTTAAAGTCTGTTTCATAACCAGCTCAAAACTCCTGACCGGCTTCAAACTGGCACCAACCAACAACTGTGTAATCTCAATCCCTGCCAACCTTCACGTTACAATAACTTCACCTCCTGTTGTTTATTTGAATCTCTTTCAACTTGAAATTCAACCTCAGAACGGATCTACATCTGAATCCATCTGATATCTATTTATACTAAACCAGTCAGTTTCACAAGTACAACTACTGAGGACAGTCGAAAGAGAACGAGGGAACAGAGAAAGAGAGAGAGAAAGAAAGAGGTCCATTCAAAGAGCCCGAGGCACACTGACCAGACGTATTGTCTGCCGTCCTGCTGAGAGAGAGGAGGAGGAGAGAAGTGGAGGAACATGATGGAGGAAAGGAGGCCAAAAAAAAACGAGGAGAGGAGAAATAGAGGACCATAAGGAGATACTGCTCACAAGCACTGAGTTACATAAAGGTTAGAGCAAATGAAGTGGTGTCCATCGGTGTGTATAAAAAGGAAAAAAAGGGACATGTTTTAAAAACACCTTCTCCAGCTCGTGTAGCAGAGGATCTACAAATCTCATGGAGGAATGATAAACGGTGAGAGAATGGGAAACGAAAAACCGTCCAAATGAGAAACAGAAAACAAAGGAAGTGGGATTGATGTGAGAGGAAGAGGAAAGTGTTATACGAAGAAAACAACATATAAAGACAGAGAAGGGGGGAGCAGAGAGGAGAGAGGAGAGAGGGATGAGTGACATGTTGAAGTGGGATGGATGAAGGCGAAGAGGTCAAACAGATAAAGAAAGAGAAAGTGCTGTTTTTATGGGAAAACAAGAATCCGTCACAATAGACTGAGATGTTGTCGTCTTACGGGAGCTGTGAGTCCGTCATTTCAGCTTCCTGTGAGTACAGCTGATCTTCTGTTCATCCTGTGGATCTCTTACTTTGAATCTATCTCCATCTATACGTCGTGTCTGGGTGTTAAATACAAATGTTCTTAGTTCTGCTGCTATAGGCTTAGACTGACACACTGGGATCCTGTCTTTCCCTCTCTCTCCTCTCTCTGCCTGTCTCTCACTTTAACTCTTCCTGTCCCATTAAAGTTACTAACCATAGACCTTTCTGGAGTCCCTGAGCTCCCTTGTCTCGTAGGTTCCTCTGGATCTCTGCTGTAGATTCCTTTTTTGGGTCTGTTATTCATCCTTTTTCTTTCTTTCTTTCTTTCTTTCTTTCTTTCTTTCTTTCTTTCTTTCTTTCCATTCCTCCTTTTCCTTTCTTTCCTTCCCTCCTTCTTTCTTCATTCCCTTTTCCTTTCATTCCTTTTTCCTTCCTTGCTTCCTTTCTTTCTTTCTTTCTTCTTTCTTTCTTTCTTTCTTTCTTTCTTTCTCTCTTTCATTCCTTCTTGCTTCCATTTCTTCTTCCCTACTGTCCTTTTTCTTTCTGTCTTTCTTTCTTTCCATTACTCCTTTTCCTTTCTTTCCTTCCCTCCTTCCTTCCTTCCTTTCTTTCTTCCTTTCTTTCTTCCTTTCTTTCTTTCTTTCTTTCATTCCCTCTTGCTTCCATTCCTTCTTCCCTACTG
>NW_023260366.1:0-11365 GCF_009762535.1 Notolabrus celidotus | reverse complement strand
GAGTCTGACTCCAGGGAGGGATGGAGAGTGATGGAGGGACGGATAGTTTTGTGACCACAGAGGAAAACAAGTTTCATTTATCCAAACAAAGAGAATAAACATGAGACGCTCCGAGGAGGAGGAGGAGGAACCCGTCAGTGACACAACTTCATCTAACAAACTGAATCTTCTGTTTTAGAAGTTTAACACAAATTAGACCCAACATCAAGACCGGATCAGATCCAGTCCCATCTTCCAGACCAGACTCAGTCTGATCTCATCTTAATCCACCATGAGCAGAGCACTTTGCAGCATTTAGCAAGTTACAGTGGCAAGGACAAACTTCCTTTAACAGGCAGAAACCTCCAGCAGGACCAGACTCATGTTAGACACACATCTGCTGAGACCGTGTTGGAGAGAGGGATAGAGGGAGATGAAGAGAGAGAGAGATGATAGTGGGGAGATGGATAGTAGTAGTTGTAGCAGCTGGAGTCTGGCACGTCCACAGCAGCAGAGATCCAGAGGAACCTACGAGACAAGGGAGCTCAGGGACTCCAGAAAGGTCTAAGAAAAGAGAGAAGAGAGGGAGACCAGAAGAAAGAAAAAGAGGAGAAGAAATGGTGAAGGGAAGGACAGAAGGAAAGGAGGGGATAAGAAAAGGAGACATAAAGGATGAAGAAACATGGAAAGAACAAAGAGGGCAAGAAAGAAAGGAAGGAAGGAGAGAAAGAGAAGGAAAGAAGGAAGGAAGGATTAAAAAAGAAAAAAGAGAAAGAAGAACTGAAAGTAAGCAGGACGGAATGAAAGAAAGAATGAAAGAAAGAAAGAAAGAAGAAAGAAAGAAAGAAAAGAAAGAAAGAAAGAAAGAAGAAAGAAAGAAAAGAAAGAAAGAAAGAAAGGATGAATAACAGACCCCAAAAAAGGAATCTACAGCAGAGATCCAGAGGAACCTACGAGACAAGGGAGCTCAGGGACTCCAGAAAGGTCTATGGTTAGTAACTTTAATGGGACAGGAAGAGTTAAAGTGAGAGACAGGCAGAGAGAGGAGAGAGAGGGAAAGACAGGATCCCAGTGTGTCAGTCTAAGCCTATAGCAGCAGAACTAAGACCTGGTCCAAGCCTGATCCAGCTCTAACTATAAGCTTTATCAAAAAGGAAAGTTTGAAGCCTACTCTTAAAAGTAGAGAGGGTGTCTGCCTCCAAGACCCTGACTGGTAGATGATTCCAAAGGAGAGGGGCCTGATAACTGAAGGCTCTACCTCCCATACTACTTTTAGAGACTTTTTAGTATTAAGAGATACTGGTGGTGTGTGTGTTTGTTTGTGTGTGTGTGTGTGTGTGTGTGTGTGTGTGTGTGTGTGTGTGTGTGTGTGTGTTTGTTAGTTAGTGTGTGTGTGTGTGTGTGTGTGTGTAGTCAGGTGAACATCTGCTCACTGCTGTCTTGTGAACGACACACACACGCCGGTGAAAATGGAAGCAGCACAAGTGTTGGGCTGTGTCTGTTTCAGGTCAGCATCTGGTGATCTGAATGAAGCTTTAAGTGAGTCAGAAACAGAGAGAGAGGGAGACGAGGAAACACAAGTGTCTGCTAACACACACACACACACACACACACACACACACACAAACACACAAACAGGGTGATGCAGCTCGTCCAGGTTAGCATCTGTTAGCGTGCTCTGAATGAATAGAGGCCTCACAGAGGAGAGAGCAGAGGTCGTTGGCTGTCTCCGACACCTGTTAACGTGTGTGAGTGTGTGAAAGTGTGTGTGTGTGTAAGTGTGTGTGAGACAGCTGCTTTGCACGTTGACAGAGACCCCCTGCTCTGACTTATTGCCCCCCCCCCCCCCCTCCACTCGACCACTGTGGCTGTAATTACAGAAGAGAGGAGGAGGAGGAGGAGGAGGAGGAGGAGGAGGGAGACGATGAGGAGGAGGAGGAGGAGGAGGACAGGACGTTTGGTTTATTAAAGGTCAGCTGATGTGAATTTCTGCAGCCTCGTCATATTTTCGTCTTTCCCATGAACATTTGAGGAATCAGGCCGCGCTCTTAACAGGAAGTAATACTGCTGTGTCATGACGGTCTGCAGCAGCAGCACACGGTTTCCTCATGACAGTCTCTGATGCTCGTTCCTGCACGATTAGGAACTTTTGGCTGCGGGTTGAAAAAGTGCTGAGTCATGATGCCGATGTGTAAAAAGCGTGGCGTCATGTTTCATCGGGTCGGTCTGCAAGAAGAGAATAACTTTAAGGATGCAGCTTAGAGGATGGAGTTCTGTTTGAGCTCACAATGATGAGTCGTGATATTTGAATCATCATTTAACAACAAAGAATCCAATAGTTCATGTTCATTAAATAATGAAAAGCTCCCATAATAACATGCTTTCTTATGTTATCTGGAATATTAACATGAGGGACAAACATTTGTAGCTCTGTGAGATTCAGAAACACACAGACTTCTGCAGAAACAGAGTTCTGGGAGGAACTTCTGCAAACAAAGAAATGAAAAACAAGGTGAAGGTAAAAGTAGAATATCAAGATCAAGTCCTAACTAGAATATTTACTACAACTTTGCACCATCATTAAATGAGCCTCTCTCTCTCTCTCTCTCTCTCTCTCTCTCTCTCTCTCTCTCTCTCTCTCTCTCTCTCTCTCTCTCTCTCTCTCTCTCTCTGTCAAGCGGCAACCTCCCGTTTTAAAATATGAAGCCCATGCGAAGTTGCCAAAAACTGCAGTTCCTCAAGCGTCCACTAGAGGCTGGCTGCAGAAACACAGGAAATCACATACACACCCATTCAAAGAGACGATCTTTAAAATAAACATGTTTACAGCCTGGTTCAAAAAACTGTTTAGTTCTGAAGAGCTCATTTCTCTCTCGGGGGGTGAATTTATTATAACTTGTTATTTTTGACGATATTAAATGTACGAGTTTTGCCCAAATAAGGGCGTGCCTGACTTGATTGAAAAGGCTAAAGGTCCGCCTCTTTACCTCACACTAGCTTTACAGACGTTAGCTTGAGTTCAGATTACAAATACTACGTCCGTAACTCAACACAAAGCTGCAGTGCAAACACGAGGCGCATTTGCACGAGCGTCCACGAAAAAGTAACTTAAACTATATTTAAAAGGCGCATTATTCCGTTTCTGTTCCACATGAGATACATGAATCTTAGTTAGCATTCTTCTTCTTCTGTTTGCTAATGCGGTTAACAAACAGCTTTAAGACGCTCTGTAGCCGCCGTCTGGAGGGAATGCGGTATTACAACAAGGCGCCGAGGAAAACAATGAAAAATTGTACTTTTAAAATGAGAAAATATTCAAAGTAACTCTTTGATTTTTACAAAGTGAATGAATAATCAAAAATCATTACCCATCTCTAACATGTTCCATATGAGAAACATGAATCTTGATGTTTGTTTTGTGGCATGCTGTCACTAGGGATGTGCATTCCAAGCAGAAACACTGTTCGATAGTTACTGCTAACTGTTCGGCGATTGTTCGTGTATCCGAATATTCCAGTAGTTCCACCCCGAGGCCATCTTTGCAGACATAAGGAGAGGGAGAGACACATTTAATGACTGTGCACCTGTAGTTTGATATGATGTAGATGTTCTACATTCGCTCTCAGAAATCTGTTATTTTTGTGTCTCACTGCAGCTTGTTAGTGTCTCTGCATTGACTTGACAAGCATCATACGAGAGGTACACATCAACAGAAGTCATGACTCAGCATCTCGGAGTAACCGCCGGATCCTCATAAAGTGATGAAGAGTCTTTGATGTGAACTCATGATGAGACATGAACACAGAGTTAACGTGTGACGGCGTGTTCTGACTCACCTGTGTGTGTTTGAACAGTCGATAAGGATGCTCACACACTCAGGGAGAGGGAGAGGGAGAGGGAGAGGGAGAGAGGTCCTCCAGGCACTCCGCCAGGGCCACAGACTCAGTCAGCCAATCAGCTTCCAGGTGACACAGAGGGTGGCGGGCAGCCGGCCAATCAGGGCAGAGTTTAGTGAGCGCGTGCAGAAGCGGCTCATCTGGTCTGACTGGATTCTCTCTCCGATGAGACGTTTACTTCTTTTCTTCTGTTTTCATCTCCTTCTTCTTCTTCTCTCACTTCCTTTTTTGCGACTGTCACTCAGCACTGACTCCGCCCCTTTCTCTCTCTCTCTCTTCCATTCTTCTCGGCCTCGCTCGCCCATCTCCATCCTTGGATTGTGAAATATTGTAACCGTGCGTCATTTCTTATAAATGTGTCTGCAGCCTCCTCTCTCCTTTGTTTCCTCCCTTCACTGATTCCCTTCCTTTCCTAGTTTCCTTTCCTTTGGTCCACTTTCTTGTATCCTTGCATCCTCTTCTCTCATCTAGTTTCCCGTCCTTATCTCTCTTTCTTCCTCTCCTCACTTGTTTTCTTTCCTCTGCCTTCCATCCTCCCTTAGCTTCCTCTCATTTCCTTCCCTATCATGTCTCTCTTCACGTGTCTCCTTGCTCCTTTGCTCTCCTCTCATTTCCTCTCCTTGTGTAATTTCCTTGTTTGCTCTCCCAACTGTTTGTCTTTTCATTTGCATCCTATCCTTTCTTGTGGCCTTTCCTTCCTTGTTTCCTTCCCTATTTTGTATCCTTTCTCTCCTTGCTTCCTTGCCTCACTTGTTTCCTTTCCTTTGTTCATTTCTTGTCTCTGTGTTCTGTCCTTTCTAGTATCTTCTGTTCTCTCCTTTCCTTGCTTGCTTGCATCCTCTCCTCCAAGCTTGTGCCCTTTCTTGTTTCCTAACTCCTTCTGTCCTCTCTTCTTCCTTGTTTCCTTAACTCCCAAATTTCTCATGCCTTTCCATGTTTCCTATTTTGTTTCCTTCTCTCTTCCTTGTCTCCACCGTACCATCCCTCCTTGTTTACCTCTCTTGTTTCCTTTCTTTCCTTATTTCCTCTCCTCTCTTATTTCCTTCTCATCCTTGTTTCATCTCCTCTATCCTCCTTCCTTCCCTTATTTCCTCTCCTCACTCGTCTACTTTTCTCCTTTGCATCCTCTCCTCTCCTCTCCCCTCTCTTGTCTCCTCCAGGCTCTCTGCACTTGTTCTTGCCTGTCAACCAAAACCAGAGCAGCATTCTTGAACACACACACACACACACGCACACATACACACACACACACACGCACACACACACACACACGCACACACACGCACATTCCTCATCCTGCTCGGCGGGTTATTTTTACCGTCAGTAGTGTTTCAGGCGCTCTGATGGCCGCCGGCCTGCTTTCACACTTGGAAGCATCTTTTCATGGACACACCGCTCTCAGGTTCTGCTCTGTCATTCCTCCGGTTCATTACTAGTTAACCCGGTTACTCTGTAACACACACTAACCAGCACACACACACACTGACACCACCGCTGGTTAATGTTTCATGACTTATTATAACCTGTGGCTTCAAAGAGCAGCAGACATCTTCAAGAAGCTGAAGGAGGTTTAAGTTTATTAAAGCTGACAGAGTTTGGGCTCTGAAGAGGTGAAATATTTTCTATTAATATAAAATAATAATAATAAAAACATATTTATTAAAATATAAATTCTTCTTCTTCTTCTTCTTCTTCTTCTTCTTCTTCTTCTTCTTCTCCTTCTCCTTCTCCTCTCCTCCTCCTCCTCCTCCTCCTCCTCCTCCTCCTCCTTCTTCTTCTTCTTCTTCTTCTTCTTCTTCTTTATTATTATGTGAAGCCCAAAGTTGAAGGTTTAATAATGAACATCATTGACTAAAAGTTTATGACCTACCTTTAAATTCAGGTTAAATTTTTTTTTTAACTTTAGCAGCTAATTTGTAGATTAAAATCTCATTTGGATGCTGACCTCTTGGCCAGGTCATCCTTGTAAATGAGGTCTTGATCTCAATGGGACTCATCTGGTTAAATAAAGGTTAAATAAAAATAAAATAAAATGCTAATGCTTATTGCTAGCCTATGCAACCCTTGCTTTCAACACTCCTATGGATAAAATGTTAAACTACTTTGACACTACTCCTGCTTAAAACCATCATAAAGCCTCTGTATTACTCCAAACAGGGCGCTAAGTTTCTGTTTCCTGATGCTAAGCAGCTAGCATGAGTCATCAGAAATCATAAAACACTTCCTCAAAGTTGCATCAGTGAAGCATTACTAATCAGTTAAGTGCCTTAGTCATGGTATAATTATAATAATGATAACTTTATTTACATACCACCTTTAAAAAGAGAAGTTCACAAAGCTCTTTAACGTGACAGCGTTAGCTTGTTTTTGCTAGCATGACTCAGCAAATGCATAAAAGCGTCCTCACGGTTGTACGATTTGCTCGCTCAGAATCAAACTGGTGTCAGATTGTTTCCTACAAAGTCTCTAACTAGCTTTCCTACTTAGCTTTAGTGTGTTTGAATGCTAATAAGTCAATGTAGCTAGCATGAGTCATCAGAAATGATAAAACATGGCCTCAAAGTTTCATCATTGAGCATTACTAATCAATTTAGCACAATTACAGTAGTTTAGACTTTACGTCAATATTAATGACACTATTGATTAGAAGTGTCAGTGATACCCAGTCTAGCCTTTAGTGTGTTAACATGCTAAGTAGTCACTATGAACCTGCTAGCATGACTCATCAAAATGTGTTTAAATGACATTTTTTAACATTTTTGCCTTTTTGTAATTATTCATCTTATTTGTATTCACAGAAACTCTAAAACACTATCAGGGTATTAGCATTTTTCTTTCTATTAGCTTTAGCATAGTTTTAGCATTTTCTGATGCTAAGTCAGACATGCTAACATGAGTTGGTGAAATGAGTTGGAATGGCCTTAAAGTTTATGTTGCTATACTCTTTGTCATTATACATCTTATTTGTCTCCACACACTGTCGGGACATTAGCATATCCTTCTATTAGCTTTAGCATAGTTCTATTATTTTCTGATGCTAAGTCAGACATGCTAACACGAGTCAGCAAAATGTCCAAAAAATCAACAAAGCTTGACTCTTCCATGACTTTATCACTGCAGCGATGTAGTTTTGATTATAGCAGATTTGAAAATGCTAGCATGAGTCAGCAAAATTATCAAATATGGCCCCAGAGTTGTAGCATTGACACATTTCTAATAAATAGTGTCATTAATGTTAAAATAAAGTCTAAAGAACTGAAACAACATCATCTTCTATCTTTAGCTTGTTTTGATTTTGAGTTATTTATGTGATCAGACGTGAAAACGCCTCCCAGCATGCTTTGTTCCCTCTTCATCAGTTAGCGCCTCCTTTCTATCTGATCTTCTGTCAGCGCCGCCCGCTCTAAGCTGCATCTGGAGCCGTTTAGCGCCGCAAAGCTACAAAACAATGCGAGCGCGCCTCGTTAGCGGCAGAACAAAGCTAAAGTGAGTTAGCAGGGCTAGCTCATTAGCCGCGGGGCTTAGCGGGAGCTTTGTGTGGTGGAGGGAGAACACGGTGATAAACCCCGGGGTGAGGTGGGAGCAGTGGCACCTCCCTGTATCAGCTTACACCTCCTCTATCTCTAACAACGCTCCACCCGTTTACACCGCCCACAGCTCGCCATCAGACGACTCAGGGGGGGCGTTTAAAGCTCCGGACGGACGGCGGGACGCTTAGAGTTTTAAACTGAACAACAAAGAGAGAGAGAAACGAAAGAGTCTGCTCCCTCGTCTTTTACCCATCACCTCATTCCTCCTCTTCATCTCTCTCCTCCTCTCTCCCTCCATCCTTAGTTGCCTCTTAATTAGTCTTACCAGCTCTCTAAGCTCTTAATCTCTCTGCCTCCTTCCCCCTCTCTCCCTGTCCTCCTCATCCATCCATCACTCCTCTTTATCTCATCCCTCCATCCTTCTTTAAATACTTCCAGCCTGTTGCATCCCTTCTTCCATCCATCCGCTCACCCATGCAGCATCTCTCTAGACTTCTACCTCCCGTTAGTCCTCCTCCATCCCTCCATCCCTTCATCCCTCCATCTCTCTCTCAGTGGTTCGGTCTGACAGCAGCAGCAGCAGATTATCGTCTTTGTGCAGCACTGATGCTCAGCCCCCCCCCCCCTCCCCTCCCCTCATCCCATCTCCATCAGGAGCTCCACGCTGTCTTTAGCCCAGCTTAGCTTGTGTTTACACTGCACATCACCTTTTGTTTCCTCTTCTTTTCGGCTCTTGTTTCAACACAAAACAGCATTTTTAAAAACACGAACCACACCGACTTCATCTTTAAGCGACGTCAGACTCTCTTTGCAAAGTTTCCTCATGTTTTCCTCTTCATGGAAAGCATCCCATAGTTTGTTTTGGCCCACATGCTCCACATGCATGTCATGAAGCAGAGTCCACTGAGAGAATGTGAAGAATAGAATCTGATTACATGATCATGTAATGAAGGAATAAACTTCAACTCTTTAAAGGTTTCTGTTGATTAAGTCTCCTCAGCTGTGACGTGCTGCAGACAGCTGAGAGGAGAGTAAACCCTTGATTTGAAGCGCCCTCTGCTGGACAAACTACATGATGACACTATTTCTAAATAACCCCAAGTGTTGTTGTTTCTGTACTTTATGATATGCATAAAAAAAAGTTTAGTGTCAATTCAATTCTTGTGATATAAACGGGCTTAAAAAAATCTGCTTCATGAGCTGCAGACTGTGCTGCGAGTACCGTGATGTCTGTGCGCCCTCTGCTGGAGAAACGACATGATTACACCATTTCTAAATCACCCTGTGCATTGTTTACTGCGTTATATGTTCTGTTAGAAGGTTTACGTGTTGTGGCACTAGCTCTGTCTAACAATTTTGACATTAACTTGGCTGTAATTTTCTGCTACATGAGCTGCAGACTGTGCTGCGAGTATCCTGATGTCTGTGCGCCCTCTGCTGGAGAAACGACATGATTACATAATTTCTAAATCACTCCATGCATTGTTTACCGCCCTCTCAACGCTTTTATCATTTACTCAGCTACTCTGTTACAAACTGCAGACAGTGCTGTGAGTATTGTGGACCCCTTAGCCCAGATTCCCTCTGCTGGACAAACTTAAAAATGACACCTTTTCTAAATCAAGAGTCATGTGACCGAGGTTTCCCCTTCTGTAATCCCTGAATCAAGGATCCTCCTCCTCCTCCTCTCCTCATCCATGTTGTCCTTCTGGTCCTCTGAAAACCTCTGACCTGTTGACTCCAGGCCTGGCTCCGCTCATCATGACTTTGGTTTGTTGTTGTAGTTAAGTGAAATACGATCTGGTGATAACACAGAGTGTTTTATTCTGAAAATTAACCGGATGTTTTCATTTTGTTTTGGTGAAACCTGACTTCCTGTCCCGCTACATCTGCTCTGTTGAGATTGATGCGTCGTGCTCCGGCATCCGGGAACAAATAGAAGTCTTGTGTATCTGATCACAGCCGGAACGCATCGGAGTGGATCCAGTGGAAGTTAACACATTGACTAGAATAGAAACCTATCAGATCTGGAGCTGTGATGGATCGGAGACGGACCTGTTAGGATTTGGCCGTCAGTCCAGACGCCCTCTGCTGGACAAACTGAATGATGAAACTATTTCTAAATCCCTCTCAGTGTTGTTTCCTGTATTTTATCTTCATTTTTAATTAAGGTGACATATTCTGCTCTTTTTCATCAACATATATTGGTCTAAGAGGTCCCCAAAACATGTCTTTAAAGTTTATGCTCAAAAAAACTCTTTGAAATCAGATTCTGGTCTGCCTGTAAACCCTCTTCTTCAGTCCTCCTCAGAACAGTCTGTTTTCTCTCTGACCACGCCCCCTCAGGAAGTGGGTGTGGCCTCCTCGGCTGTCCAGCACGTTGATCTAATGTTTACATGTTGGCTGAATATACACGGCTGCTCACAGACCCGCGTTACTTCAACCCTCTGAATCTGATCCAGAATCTGATCCTGATGGAGAGGCGCCTGCAGCAGGACCTTTCTGAACCATTGGTCACAGATTTAGTGTTTCTTGTTGTTTTATTTGTCAGTATGTCGACGTGTGTCTTGGTACACAGCTACCAACATGTAGCTATGTGGCTATGCTAACTAGCGCTAGCACTTTTCCATGATAAATAAAAATCCTCCACTAGATCTTCAAATCTGCAGACGTGGGGAGTCAAAGCGACCTTTGTGTTTATTAAGACAGCCTACAACTAGCATGCCTCCCTCCTAAGCTCCTTGTTAGCACACATGTGTGCAGGGAATGAAAAACGGAGGAGGGGTTGAGTTGTATTTTATACAGTCTATGGGCTGAACAAGCTCCGAGCTCTGACTTCCTGTTACAGACCGGATGGCGTTGTGACGTATGAAAAACACTGAAAACTGAAACGGCTGGTTTCAGCACACATTTACAGAAAGGTGGAGAAATCAGAACAGGGGCAGAATGGAGTCTTTGACTTTTCAGGGGGTTTGTAGACAGGGACACAGATTTCAGGGAGAGAACCATTAAAAAGAACATCCTGCATGATATGTCACCTTTAAATGAATCAGACAGATTTATGTTTTTGGCTCGTCTCAGGTCGTGAAGGGAAATCGATCTTCTGTTTTTGGTGACTTTGCCCCTCTTACAGCAGATAGCAGGTATCTCATTATTACCCATGATGCACTGGGGCACAGTTTGTGACAGTCTTTGCACTGACTGTTATCTGACAGCAGTGATTGTATCAACACACACACACACACACACACACACACACACACACACACACACCCAGTGACCTTTTGTACCTACAGACAGGGTTGTTTTGTGTGTGTGTGTTTAAAGTTGATGTTCAGGTTGTGTGTGTGTGTGTGTGTGTGTGTGAGACGCTTCCTTTGCCTCAGCACGGTTTATTGTGTGTATAAATTGTGTGTATCATTGTCATGTGTGTTGCGGATTGGTGTGTGTGTGTGTGTGTGTTAGTGTGTGTGTCACTGACTGTCTCTCTGTGCTCTCCTCCTGCAGTGTGAGCAGAGGTTGCAGAAACACACACACAACAAACCCCGCCCCCCTCCCGTCTGCCCCGCCCTTCGAGACACGAGCGAGCGATCGAACTTAACGAACGAAAGGACGGGTAAATATGCTCCTCCCTCCTTTCATCCATCCATCAATCCCTCCATCCTTTCATCCATCCATCAATCCCTCCATCCTTTCCCACTGCCGGCTGTCGAACCAAACATCCATCGCTCTGCCTGCCGCGCTGTTTTCTTATTTTCATCCTTTCGTTTTATTTTTCTCTCTTTCTTTTTTATCCGAGTTAGACCTTTTTTCTTTTTCTCGACACGTTCTTTATTTTTATTTTTTATTTCTGTCTTTTGTTGTTTTCTATTAAACTTTTATATTTTTCAGTGTTTTACTTTTTATTTATTTTTCTTTCTTTCTAACTTAATTTCTTAACTTTTTTCCTCTTCTTGTTTT
>NW_023260365.1:2500-7500 GCF_009762535.1 Notolabrus celidotus | reverse complement strand
ACAGTTCGTTAGCATCACAGTCTGTTAGCATCACAGTCCGTTAGCATCACAGTCTGTTAGCATCACAGTCTGTTAGCATCACAGTCTGTTAGCATCACAGTCCGTTAGCATCACAGTCTGTTAGCATCACAGTCTGTTGGCATCACAGTTCGTTAGCATCACAGTCTGTTAGCATCACAGTTCGTTAGCATCACAGTCTGTTAGCATCACAGTCTGTTAGCATCACAGTCTGTTAGCATCACAGTCTGTTAGCCCGTTGTGTCGTACGTGTTTTTTACCTGCATTCCGACCACAGCATAGATAAAGAATAGCATGAGGATGAGGAGGGCCACGTAAGGAAGAGCCTGAAACACAAAGTTTAAAATATTATCATAGATTCTGCTTCTATGACTACTACTGCTAACAATAATTATACTATTCATACTAATAATAAATATACTACTCATACTCATAATTACAATACTAATAATAGAAATAATACTTATACTAATGAGACTGACCTGCAGGGACTTGATGAAGGTCCACAGAAGGTTCCGGATCCCTTCAGATCGATTTAACAGTTTCACCAAACGCATCACACGGAACAGCCGGAAGAACGTCACAGAAACACTCATGTTCTCTGAGGACTAATCAACCCGATTACAAGTCAATCACTAAATCAGTTCATCAACCAATCAATTCATTAATTATTGATTCAATTACAGGTCAAGATCTCTGAGAACTGTTCACAGATATCAGTTAATAAAGTTCTGATTGATTGAAGTTTGAATAAAGTAAAGAAAATGACACTCACTGCGATTGCCTGCATGGGATCCACATCCTGAAACCAACAAAGAATAACAGTAAAGCTCAAGTTTCCCACGCTGTTAATGTGAACACAAACACACCTCATGGTAATCAGCAGGTCAAGAAAGGGTTAATATTAAGCAGTCTAAGAAAGGGTTGTAGTATATAGGATGTTGTAGTATATAGGATGCTATAGTGTATAGGATGCTGTAGTATATAGGATGCTGTAGTATATAGGATGTTGTAGTATATAGGATGCTGTAGTATATAGGATGTTGTAGTATATAGGATGCTGTAGTATATAGGATGTTGTAGTATATAGGATGCAGTATTATACAGGATGTTGTAGTATATAGGATGTTGTAGTATATAGGATGTTGTAGTATATAGGATGTTGTAGTATATAGGATGTTGTAGTATATAGGATGCAGTATTATACAGGATGTTATAGTATATAGGATGTTGTAGTATATAGGATGTTGTAGTATATAGGATGCTGTAGTATATAGGATGTTGTAGTATATAGGATGTTGTAGTATATAGGATGTTGTAGTATATAGGATGTTGTAGTATATAGGATGCAGTATTATACAGGATGCAGTATTATATAGGATGTTGTAGTATATAGGATGTTGTAGTATATAGGATGTTGTAGTATATAGGATGCTGTAGTATATAGGATGCAGTATTATATAGGATGCTGTAGTATATAGGATGCTGTAGTATATAGGATGCTGTAGTGTAAAGGATGCAGTATTATACAGGATGCAGTATTATATAGGATGCTGTAGTATATAGGATGCTGTAGTATATAGGATGCTGTAGTGTAACGGATGCAGTATTATATAGGATGCTGTAGTATATAGGATGCAGTATTATATAGGATGCTGTAGTGTAAAGGATGCAGTATTATACAGGATGCAGTATAATACAGGATGCTATAGTATATAGGATGTTGTAGTATATAGGATGTTGTAGTATATAGGATGTTGTAGTATATAGGATGTTGTAGTATATAGGATGCTATAGTATATAGGATGTTGTAGTATATAGGATGCTGTAGTATATAGGATGCTGTAGTATATAGGATGCTGTAGTATATAGGATGTTGTAGTATATAGGATGTTGTAGTATATAGGATGTTGTAGTATATAGGATGCTGTAGTATATAGGATGCTGTAGTATATAGGATGCTGTAGTATATAGGATGTTGTAGTATATAGGATGCTGTAGTATATAGGATGTTGTAGTATATAGGATGTTGTAGTATATAGGATGCTGTAGTATATAGGATGCTGTAGTATATAGGATGTTGTAGTATATAGGATGTTGTAGTATATAGGATGCTGTAGTATATAGGATGTTGTAGTATATAGGATGTTGTAGTATATAGGATGCTGTAGTATATAGGATGCTGTAGTATATAGGATGTTGTAGTATATAGGATGTTGTAGTATATAGGATGCTGTAGTATATAGGATGCTGTAGTATATAGGATGTTGTAGTATATAGGATGCTGTAGTATATAGGATGTTGTAGTATATAGGATGTTGTAGTATATAGGATGTTGTAGTATATAGGATGTTGTAGTATATAGGATGTTGTAGTATATAGGATGCAGTATTATACAGGATGCAGTATTATATAGGATGTTGTAGTATATAGGATGTTGTAGTATATAGGATGTTGTAGTATATAGGATGCTGTAGTATATAGGATGCAGTATTATATAGGATGTTGTAGTATATAGGATGCAGTATTATATAGGATGCTGTAGTATATAGGATGCAGTATTATATAGGATGCTGTAGTATATAGGATGCAGTATTATATAGGATGTTGTAGTATATAGGATGCAGTATTATATAGGATGCTGTAGTATATAGGATGCAGTATTATATAGGATGTTGTAGTATATAGGATGCAGTATTATATAGGATGCTGTAGTATACAGGATGCAGTATTATATAGGATGTTGTAGTATATAGGATGTTGTAGTATATAGGATGTTGTAGTATATAGGATGCTGTAGTATATAGGATGCTGTAGTATATAGGATGCTGTAGTATATAGGATGTTGTAGTATATAGGATGCTGTAGTATATAGGATGCTGTAGTATATAGGATGTTGTAGTATATAGGATGCTGTAGTATATAGGATGTTGTAGTATATAGGATGTTGTAGTATATAGGATGTTGTAGTATATAGGATGTTGTAGTATATAGGATGCAGTATTATACAGGATGCTGTAGTATATAGGATGTTGTAGTATATAGGATGTTGTAGTATATAGGATGTTGTAGTATATAGGATGCTGTAGTATATAGGATGCAGTATTATATAGGATGCTGTAGTATATAGGATGCTGTAGTATATAGGATGCTGTAGTGTAAAGGATGCAGTATTATACAGGATGCAGTATTATATAGGATGCTGTAGTATATAGGATGCTGTAGTATATAGGATGCTGTAGTGTAAAGGATGCAGTATTATACAGGATGCAGTATTATATAGGATGCTGTAGTATATAGGATGCTGTAGTATATAGGATGCTGTAGTGTAAAGGATGCAGTATTATATAGGATGCTGTAGTATATAGGATGCAGTATTATATAGGATGCTGTAGTGTAAAGGATGCAGTATTATACAGGATGCAGTATAATACAGGATGCTATAGTATATAGGATGTTGTAGTATATAGGATGTTGTAGTATATAGGATGTTGTAGTATATAGGATGTTGTAGTATATAGGATGTTGTAGTATATAGGTGTTGAGTATATAGGATGCTGTAGTATATAGGATGCTGTAGTATATAGGATGCTGTAGTATATAGGATGTTGTAGTATATAGATGCTGTAGTATATAGATGTTTGTAGTATATAGGATGTTGTAGTATATAGGATGCTGTAGTATATAGGATGCTGTAGTATATAGGATGTTGTAGTATATAGGATGTTGTAGTATATAGGATGCTGTAGTATATAGGATGTTGTAGTATATAGGATGTTGTAGTATATAGGATGCTGTAGTATATAGGATGTTGTAGTATATAGGATGTTGTTGTATATAGGATGCTGTAGTATATAGGATGTTGTAGTATATAGGATGCTGTAGTATATAGGATGTTGTAGTATATAGGATGTTGTAGTATATAGGATGCTGTAGTATATAGGATGCTGTAGTATATAGGATGTTGTAGTATATAGGATGTTGTAGTATATAGGATGCTGTAGTATATAGGATGCTGTAGTATATAGGATGTTGTAGTATATAGGATGCTGTAGTATATAGGATGTTGTAGTATATAGGATGTTGTAGTATATAGGATGTTGTAGTATATAGGATGTTGTAGTATATAGGATGTTGTAGTATATAGGATGCTGTAGTATATAGGATGCTGTAGTATATAGGATGCTGTAGTATATAGGATGTTGTAGTATATAGGATGTTGTAGTATATAGGATGCTGTAGTATATAGGATGCTGTAGTATATAGGATGTTGTAGTATATAGGATGCTGTAGTATATAGGATGTTGTAGTATATAGGATGTTGTAGTATATAGGATGCTGTAGTATATAGTATGTTGTAGTATATAGGATGCTGTAGTATATAGGATGTTGTAGTATATAGGATGCTGTAGTAATTAGGATTTGTAGTATATAGGACTGCTGTAGTATATAGGATGTTGTAGTAATAGGATGTTGTAGTATAATAGGATGCTGTAGTATATAGGATGTTGTAGTATATAGGATGTTGTAGTATATAGGATGCTGTAGTATATAGGATGTTGTAGTATATAGGATGCTGTAGTATATAGATGCTGTAGTATATAGGATGCTGTAGTATATAGGATGTTGTAGTATATAGGATGCTGTAGTATATAGGATGTTGTAGTATATAGGATGCTGTAGTATATAGGATGTTGTAGTATATAGGATGCTGTAGTATATAGGATGTTGTAGTATATAGGATGCTGTAGTATATAGGATGTTGTAGTATATAGGATGCTGTAGTATATAGGATGCTGTAGTATATAGGATGCTGTAGTATATAGGATGTTGTAGTATATAGGATGCTGTAGTATATAGGATGCTGTAGTATATAGGATGCTATAGTATATAGGATGTTGTAGTATATAGGATGTTGTAGTATATAGGATGCTGTAGTATATAGGATGTTGTAGTATATAGGATGTTGTAGTATATAGGAT
>NW_023260364.1:0-11507 GCF_009762535.1 Notolabrus celidotus | reverse complement strand
TTTTCCATGACTACCAACCCTAGCTTTAAGTTGCTAGTCACGGTGTATTCATTGCAACTCACAGAGAAAAGGAAGTCTTCTCTGGAAGTCTTTTTCGGCTGCACTGAAAGCCTTAAAAAGTGAGCCGTGACTCCGAGGCTTCAACCTGGTCATACTAAAACTGAAGGACTCAGAGACTGGTCCAAACATGGTCATTTCTGGCTCCACAAAACCAAGCTGGTGGAGGCAGAGATACCCAACGTGAAGTTTTAATAACAATGTTCTACGAAAGGAATGGTTGGTGACCTTATAATTACAACGTTCACATCCAAGCTGCATCTACACATGTGCTGTGTGTCTGCTTTGCAATGATTGCACCAGAACTGTGTCTGCAGAGTGTGGAATGACTTCCTGTTTGGTAGTTTTTGGCAGTTCTATCCCTTTATTGCTCTCTCTGGAGCTGTATAGATGTTAACTTCATTATGATATCAACCAACGAGCATATTATTTAGCGCAAAACATAGAGAGATTTTGAGCAATTAGATATTCTCCTGCACAACAGACTAGCTATTCCAAGTGTTTAGTTCAGCTGTTTGAAGGTGCACTTATTACTGGTCAAGGTATTTCCTCCATAAACTTCATTTGGAACAAAATAAATCTCCTGCACTCAGGTGACTCCACAACCTGGACTCAAACAGCAGATCACATGTCCTCCAGACTGATGCTACATGCTTTGACTTCTTTTAATGCCTTTATAATATAAAGAAGAGACAATGAGAGGAAATGAGGATGAGTAATGTTTGTGTTGTTTGCAGGTTGTCCACTATTGTTGGAGCGGATCAGATCCTGGTGGTTCACAACGGACAGATCGCAGAGAGAGGAAGGTAAGCTGTGTGTGTGTGTGTGTGTGTGTGTGTGTGTGTGTGTGTGTGTGTGTGTGTGTGTGTGCGTGTGTGCGTGTGTGTGTGTGTGCATTGTTGTCTGACACACATGAACGATCGTGTGTGTCCTAAGTGGTTTCAAATTTGTTATCTGCAGATCAAAACCTCTCTGAGTGTGTTTCTGTGAGTGACCCTTAAACCCTCTGGTGTCATCTTCTGCCCCAGAGGCTCAAAGACCAACACACACACACACACACACACACACACACACACACACACACACACACACAACACCACACACACCCCCACAACACACACACACACACACAACCATACTTACTTATGTTACCAACAAGGGACCGTCACTCCATTAAGACCAAACAGGGACCTTTTATTTTTGGTCATTTTTGAAATGGAAAATATAATAAAAATATACTTTATAGGGCTTCTAATATAATATAACAATGTGCACACACACACACACACACACACACACACACACACACACACACACACACACACACACACACACACACACACCCACTGAACCTGCTGATGCATACAGTCCTTTGATATCAGAGATACAGGGACCAGCTTTGTCCCTCCTGAGGTTAAAACACGCCTGCAGTGAAGAAGGAGGAGGAAGTGATATATTCCACCTTAAACTCTAATCAGCATAGATTATGGATGAGTGTGTGATCCACATCAAGAACACACCTGACAGGTGACTCAGGTGAACACATGAAGACACTCTGCCCCTGCAGGCATGTGTGGGGAACCCCTCGACCAGGACCCATTGGTCTTTCATGGACGCTGTGATGTAAACAGAGGACGGGCCAGTTTAACCTCCGGTGTCAGGATACACAGACTCTGTGCCACAGAGCGGAGGACCATGGAGTCCTCAGGCCGTCCTTAACATTCTTTACGAGGACCGGGACCTACGCTGAGCCGGTTAACTCTTAGAGCGCTGATTACCTGTGAGAACGAGCGTCCAGACTTACTGTGAGGGTCGGTTTAAGACACTCAAACACTCGCCTGTAGTCATGGTCAACATCCGCCAAGTACCGGGACAAACGAGGGAGCAAATCTACGTCCACAAGGTCTTCCTGTGTGACACATGACTGAGTCTTTAAATAAAGGACTTTATGCTCTCAGCTGTTCACAGCTTTAAAATGAACTGTATGTCTCAGACCAGATGTTGAAATCCTCAATCTTCAGCTTGTATTTGGCTGATGCTAAGATCTGGAACCTTTTACCTCAAATAAGCAGACAAGAATGTTCTCTTGATTTTAGATATTAATATTTATATCGACGTCCAAACAGCATTGAAACATCCTTTATCCTGATAGTGAACTAAAGACCCTCAGAACAAATGTGTTAGCTTAAAGGAAATAACCACAGGCTGCATGAATCCTGGTCCTAGTCTCAGAGACTTCGCCTGGTCGTTTCTGAGGAGCGGTTATGAATCTAATCCTCTTTATCTGAAGTTTCTCTGTCATGAAGAAAGAGCTGCAGGACCTGAAGTTAGCTCCATTAGCTGCTGCTATAACCTGAAAGCTACAGAGTGTAGAGACAGGAATATTCAGCGAGACTTAAAGCAGTCAGATTATAGACTCAGGCGCTCGGCCTCTGTGGAAGGGGACTCGCTCCTGTGTAGATTTAAAGTCTCATTCCAAGTAAAGACTCAATTATTCACGACAAATAAAGACACACCTGACCTCCATCCTTACTTCCTGTACCTGAGGTGCATGCTGGGATATGTTGATGTCTGATTTTGGATAATGAAGCTGAGTATTTGGATAAAAAGAGGACACCTTTGTTCTGCAGTATCAGTTTAAATCTCATGTAATGATAAGTGGGTGAAAGACTTCACCTCCTCAGAGACAGATGTTCTTTGAAGATCAGTCTGAGGATCATTTTTCACTCCCTTGTTTCCTTCCCTTAATGGAGCATCTTATCTTATTTACTCTCTCTGCTCATGTTTACTTTATTCCCCCTCTTTTCTTTTACTCTCCTCTTCTGTCCTGTCTGAACGTTTCCTTCGTATCAACCTGGACTCTTGATTTCCTCTCTATCCGTCTCGTTTCTCTGTATCGTCTATTTACGGCCCGCCTGTATTTCCCGCCCTCTCTTCCCGTCTGGAAGTCCAGACAGTGACAGACTCTTGGTTTTACTAATTCATAGTAAAGTTAGATAAAGTCTGCAGGAAGATTTCAGACAGCTCAACTTTGTTTTTAAAGCCGCTCTGGTGTCACAAGACATTATAAGTGACCCCCCCCCCCGCCTGCTCTGCTATTCCAAGGAAATCTCTGAATAATGTTTCCTTCTTTAAATCTCTCTGCTCCTCGTATTTACAACAAAACACAAACATCAGTTTTAAGGTGGATGAACCGTGGGGACAGTCTGGAGTCTTGTTGAGTCAGAGGACGACGTCCTGAAGACGACATGAAGATGATTAAAGATTAATGATCTGAAGACAGGCCATGCAGAGCCTGGGAGGTAATCAATAAGATCTTAAAATCCCGCCTGAGACACTAAGAGTCATTTTAAGAAGCTGACACGGTGAGGGTTGAAACCAGATCCTGTATGATAAATGGACGTAGTCTCCATGACGTCACCCGTCTGTTCCTGAGCCCTGTTTTGAAGCTGATCGTCAGCGGGTGCCATATTGGAAATGTTGAACTCAAGCTAACGTCTGTGGAGTTAGTGTGAGGTAAAGAGGCGGGGCTTTAACCTCCTCACTAACAGCTACAGTGATCCTGTGTTCAGCTGAATCTCATTATGGAAAACACGTGATCTTAATATCTCCTAAAATAATGAGTTATAATGAATCCCCCTGATACAGAAAAGAGCTCCTCAGACCTGACCTGTTTTAAGAACCAGACTGTAAACATGTTTATTTTAAAGATCCACTCTCTGAATGGGTGTGTATGTGGTTTCCTGTGCTTCCGGAGCCAGCCTCTAGTGGACACTTTAGGAACTGCAGTTTCTAACACTTCTGCATTGACTTCAGTTCTTGCAACCTGAAGTTGCCGCTTGGCTGAAATCCAGAAGCAGAGGAGTTACTTGTTGATGTCATGGTTTCTTTCTTGTCTAATCTGTTCCTGTAATCTGTTCCTCTGTTCTGTTCCTGTAATCTGTTCCTCTGTTCTGTTCCTTTAATCAGTTCCTCTGTTCTGTTCCTGTAATCTGTTCATGTAATCTGTTCCTCTGTTCTGTTCCTGTAATCTGTTCCTCTGTTCTGTTCCTGTAATCTGTTCCTGTAATCTGTTCCTCTGTTCTGTTCCTGTAATCTGTTCCTCTGTTCTGTTCCTGTAATCTGTTCCTGTAATCTGTTCCTCTGTTCTGTTCCTGTAATCTGTTCCTCTGTTCTGTTCCTGTAATCTGTTCCTCTGTTCTGTTCCTGTAATCAGTTCCTCTGTTCTGTTCCTTTAATCTGTTCCTCTGTTCTGTTCCTTTAATCTGTTCCTCTGTTCTGTTCCTGTAATCTGTTCCTGTAATCTGTTCCTCTGTTCTGTTCCTGTAATCTGTTCCTCTGTTCTGTTCCTCTGTTCTGTTCCTCTGTTCTGTTCCTCTGTTCTGTTCCTGTAATCTGTTCCTCTGTTCTGTTCCTCTGTTCTGTTCCTGTAATCTGTTCCTCTGTTCTGTTCCTTTAATCTGTTCCTCATTTCTGTTCCTGTAATCTGTTCCTCTGTTCTGTTCCTGTAATCTGTTCCTGTAATCTGTTCCTCTGTTCTGTTCCTTTAATCTGTTCCTCTTTTCTGTTCCTGTAATCTGTTCCTCTGTTCTGTTCCTGTAATCTGTTCCTCTGTTCTGTTCCTGTAATCTGTTCCTCTGTTCTGTTCCTGTAATCAGTTCCTCTGTTCTGTTCCTTTAATCTGTTCCTCTGTTCTGTTCCTTTAATCTGTTCCTCTGTTCTGTTCCTGTAATCTGTTCCTGTAATCTGTTCCTCTGTTCTGTTCCTGTAATCTGTTCCTCTGTTCTGTTCCTCTGTTCTGTTCCTCTGTTCTGTTCCTCTGTTCTGTTCCTGTAATCTGTTCCTCTGTTCTGTTCCTCTGTTCTGTTCCTGTAATCTGTTCCTCTGTTCTGTTCCTTTAATCTGTTCCTCTGTTCTGTTCCTGTAATCTGTTCCTCTGTTCTGTTCCTTTAATCTGTTCCTCTGTTCTGTTCCTTTAATCTGTTCCTCTGTTCTGTTCCTTTAATCTGTTCCTCTGTTCTGTTCCTTTAATCTGTTCCTCTGTTCTGTTCCTTTAATCTGTTCCTCTGTTCTGTTCCTGTAATCTGTTCCTCTGTTCTGTTCCTTTAATCTGTTCCTCTGTTCTGTTCCTCTGTTCTGTTCCTGTAATCTGTTCCTGTAATCTGTTCCTCTGTTCTGTTCCTGTAATCTGTTCCTCTGTTCTGTTCCTCTCTCTCTCTGGTTCAGACACGAGGAGCTGCTCGTCCACGGAGGTCTGTACGCAGCCATGTGGATGAAACAGCAGAGAAGTCTGGACACACAAACAGAGACACAGACCCACGATCAAACTCAAGACCTCTGACGTCCAACACCAACATCACTGTTTGTTTAATCTGATGTAATTAATCTAATTTAATCTGATGTAATTAATCTAATTTAATCTGATGTAATTAATCTGATTTAATCTGCTGTAATTAATCTGATTTAATCTGATGTAATTAATCTGATTTAATCTGATGTATTTTGACCTCACACTGGAATAAAGTCTGCAGAAACTGTACCCGTGAACTGCTGTCATCTTTAACACCTTTGAGATAACTGGGTCTGAGTCAGAACAGGAGCAGGATGGTTAACAACACAGAGTTATGATGCATACCTAACATCGCTGCATATCGTCTAAGAAGTGTGTGTGGATTTTGGCGCCCCCTGTGGACAAAGTGAAACCTCTGATATCTCTGCTGCTCTTGTCCTGAGTCTCTTTGGAGTTTAAATCTTCAATCATCAGATTGGACCCACACCAAACCTCAGTCATGTAAAATACCACCTGTGAGTATTTCTTATTGATCAGGACGGAGCATCAACATGCGTACATGTTGGAGTTTAAGCTTCTGTTTGGGTGTTGATGTGTGTGAATAGTGAGATAACTGTGCAACAGATAATATCATCAACGTAGAACTCAAACTAAAACAGAAACCTTATCTTTAAACCTCTCATCAGTGATGAACACTTGGACGAGGTAAGGAGGAAGCTCCTCCTTTAGTGTCTAAAGGTGAATCACATCCGAGTCATTGAAAGCCGAGGCGATTGTGTTACAGAGATTGTTTTGGTGGAAACATCCTGGATGGGCTGAAAAGTGCCGGGGTCAAAGGTTAATGTTTGAGGTAAGACTATATCAGCAGCCTGAGGGCCTGACGGAGAGAGACAGATGGGGAGTGGGTTTCAGCTGAAACTGAGTCTGGATGAAAGCCTCCGACTCTGTCAGACGGTTTTCAGAGTCCGAGGTCCTGAGTCTCATACAGGAACTAAATATATAATGCTATATGCATGTTTGGGTTTCTAAGGCTGGAGAGGTGTTTTCTCTTTTTGATATCTGACTTTCTTCCTTTGAAAATCCAGTTTTAGATGTCTCTGCTGCAGTGCATGATCACACTCTGATGTTCAGTTGTTGGTTTGGTTTAATCTCTCATCTCTGATCCATCCTGTCTGTCTCTCAGCCTGTATTGATGACTCAGTGTTGTTTCTGTTCCAGCATCCTCTGGGTGTTCTCCTCACTGCCGGTCACCTCACAGTGTTTGGTCTGAACACACTCAGGACTTTTAAATCTGGAACCTCAGACCTCAGAAATATCTCCGTCCCGTTGCCGCCCCGTCACAGCGTCAGGTTTATAGAAAACACTTTTGAAATAGGTTAATGGTTTCCCGTCCTAGCCTGGGATCCAGACAGACTCGGGAGCTCATGTTTTATTTGCTCTGGCAGACCCGTCTGGTTTCCCTCCTGTTCAGACAGATTTCTATCCGACCTGATTCAGGGTCAGCCAATCACAACGGCTCGTCTAAGAGAGGGCAGGTTTCTGCATCCTGTGGTGATTTTTGTAAACAACCAAGATGGCGTCCTCTGATGGGAAATACTGAAGCTGCTGTCAGGAGGAAATCTGCTTTAAGTAAATGTAAGCTCCAGAGTTATGTCATGTGTTGGATAATGAACCATCAGTGTCTGAATCCAGACACCAAACCCAACCGTCTGAACGCCATAGGAAGTTTAAAAACGTGGACGTATAGAGCGGCTGCATTCTAAGGATGGTGCAGTGATGTCAGGCAGTTTAACCTGTCTTTGTTACCCCTTATACAGGAAGTTACTGTCTTAAACACAGCCTGCAGACCTTCTGAAGGAGCCTTCCATGCATGAAACCTTTGAAATGTACTCAGATGTTCAGGGTTAGCTGCATGTGGGAATGCATGCAGTCAAAGTTTTCACCCTGACCTGATCCAGACTCTTCCTGCCTGTTCTCTGGTAACATTTCTGCAAGAAGTCGGGTTGAGCTCAATAAATGAAGTTGTTATCCTATCTTGATTAAGTGGGCGGGGCAAGAACGTTTACATCCATTGAACGCTGTGCAACAAGTTTGATCTTTGTGCACATCATGAAGCCGCTCCATTCACCAGATCTGATCCGATGAATGTGTCAAACATCACTCAGACAGAAACTGTGATCACAGCGTCAGACTCGGTGGCTTTGTTATCCTCTTGGACATGTTGTAGATATCACACTGTGATTTCAGCATCCTTTCTACACCAGGTCTCACCTCCTGAGACCTCACTGCTTTATCCGACAGGGTGAATCTCCTGCTGTGAGGGACACGTGTGAAAGAGCAGGGCTTAGGTTTAAGGGGTTGACTGTCCGGACATTTTCTAGAAGTTTAAAGAATACTTTTGTGAAAAGCTCCAAGAACACTTGAAAACAAGGAACCAAACCCCCAACCCGTGCAGTTCAAGTGTTGCTCCCCTGAGCTCTTTAAAGCTCCTGCAGGGAACTTTCGGTTGGTGTTGATTTTGGCGCCCCCTGTGGTGAAACTGTGTTTGCTGATCTCATCCTCCTCTCTGCTAAAAGTGAAGTGCATCACTCTGTGAATCTTTGCACACAGTTTATGTCTTAGTCTAACATCGACCCCCTGCCAGTGGTTTCAGACTTTAACACAACTTTCTAGCTTCCTTCTTTAGTACTGTTTCATAACCAGCTAAAACTCCTTACTGTACCT
Organism: Notolabrus celidotus; assembly: GCF_009762535.1. NCBI lineage: Eukaryota > Metazoa > Chordata > Actinopteri > Labriformes > Labridae > Notolabrus > Notolabrus celidotus. Next base: position 3,436 of record NW_023260364.1, on the reverse strand, counting down.
TTAACTGAACTGGACTCCGGCCTCATTATTAGCAGACAGGATGTGTTGCAACACTTTGAAAGCTTCTGTGTTCTTTTAGGATCTGCAGAGTCCGACAGCTCCGTCTGTTGTCTCTCAAACAGGAAGCATTTGTTAAACATTAATCATCTTTAGATTCACTAGCCAGACAAAGAAATCTCCAGACCTCCTCTGATTCCTCAAACTACTTTATTGACTACATTTCGTGATTTGCAGCATGCAACTAAAAACAGTTCTGCTAATTTACATCTCATACTCTGTACAGATGATTACACAGATGTGAATATGCACATGTCAACTTGTCGGACCGCTCGGGTCCAAAGCGTCCCACTCGTTTGGAAAGTTCATCTTCCCACTTCTCCTCCGTCTCTGCCATAAAGAAATCTCTACTGTAGAACAAATCAGTACAACAATATACATCAGTACAAACACAGCGGGGGGCGGGGGGCGGGGGGCGGAGGGCGGAGGGGGGGCATGTACACTGGGCTGTGGTTTACACATCTACTCACACGAAGGAGAGAGGACAGACGACAGTCACAAAGATCCACCGAACGAAGAGGAGACAACACGCAGTTAGTGTAGGGAGGGGTTCATGTGCTGTTTCATATGGTGCCTCTGTATGTGAGCACACACACACACACACACACACACACACACACACACACACACACACACACACACACACACACGCTGTGCCCTTATTAAAATGCCATAGCCAGTCTGTGTAGCAGTGGGGGCAGTCTCAGTGCTTCATCTCTTAATCATGATCACTGCCAACCACTCTGTGACTCGTGACTCCTGGCTCTCTGTGTCTCCTCCGTCTCCTCCCTCTCAGGTTAACAAGTCCTCATCTCAAATCCAAAAATACGCTCCTGACATCAGAGAGCAATCAGCTTCCTGTTTTATGGAACCAGGATTTTTAATATAGAAAGTTTGTCTTCATGGAGCATCAGAACCTGAGTCCTGGTTTAGAGAGCCACAGGGCAGCTGTGGAAACTTCACATGCTCAGGGACAGCAGAGTGGATCAGATCTCTCAGGTCAGATATGACTGCAGGACTTCAGCAAAGAGAGTCCGGTCTAAGATCCACGTGAACACAGAAGGTAACAGTGACACTAAGACCTGAATCAACCTGCTCACTGTTCCCTCTTTAGGACCAGCGTGAACTAACCGGGCTGGTCCTCGCTCTGGTTCGGAGCTGGTTGAACTCGTGAACCAACACGCCACCCGTTTGTTTCTCCGCCCCCTCGAGCCCGTGGAAGAGGCACGCCATGACGTCAGATTTACGGGACCGCTTTTCCCAGCAGCGCTAGCGTGAACTTTCCCTCACAACAACAACGATGGAGGACAACAGCAGCTCGTCTCCTCGGCCGACCGCTGCTTTGTCTTTGAATCCATTAGTCTCTTTGATTTGTCCTCTGCAGGACGATGGAGGAAACACGTTTGGTTTGTGTTTTTGATCACAGTAACCCCGCCCCCCTCGCCCCTGACGTTCATGGTCGTTCACGGTTCGCGGTTCTAGACCAGCAAAGAGTTGGAGCCGCTATGGAACCGGTTCGAAACATGTAAACTCAGTTCTCCATTGAGCGCCGGCTCCTGCTGCTTCCTGATTTAGTCGAGAGCTTCACCACATCACTGCTGTTTCTCTGAACTCGTGAGGAAGGATATGATCTACTGTCGGTCGGGCTGGGCGATGAAACCATAACAATAATTATCGTGACGTTATTTAACAAATGTATGATAAAACGCTGATGTATTGGGGCGCCGTTGGCATAGCGGTCTAAGCACGCGCCCCATATACAGAGGCTATATAGGCCTGGATCATTTACTGCATGTCCTCCCCCCGCTCTCTACTCCCCACACTTCCTGTCTCTCTTCAGCGGTCCTCGACATTAATGCCCCCCTACAAATGCCCCGAAAATATAACTTTAAAGAACAAAACCAAACGTTGATATATTTAAACCTGGAATTAAACTCCCCGACCTCTGGAAAGGGAGCGTGTCTTAAACGCTAGTTCCCACCCAACATTAGAAAGAAGAAGAAGACGGCACTGAACAGCCAATCAGGTCGCAGGGTGAGAGGTAGGCGGGGCTTAAAGACTTTTGAAGAGAAATGTAAACACAGCTGAAACGAGCGACATCGACACTGACGAAAACACAAAACCTCCTCAGCTCAGAGCGGAGTGAGGAGAAGACTCTAAACTTCATTAATTAAGATATCTTTTTACTGAAAGACTGAATCCAGAGAGGAGCTCACAAACCGTCCTTCAACTGAAACTGATCGATATCCACTGATATGAAAGATTTCATTATGATAACATCTTCTTCAATATCGCCCAGCTCAAACTGTACGACCCGGTTTAAATAACAGGAATCTGCAGGGCGTTAGGATGGCCTTCAGACTCCAGTCTGAGAAACGTAAAGACAAGAAGAGCAACGATGGAGGAGGGGAGGAGGACGAGTTACACACAGAGAGACGGCTGATACAGGAGTCAGGAGTCAGGAGTCAGGAGTCAGGAGTCAGGAGTCAGGAGTGAGGAGTGAGGAGTCAGGAGTCAGGAGTCAGGAGTGAGGAGTCAGGAGTCAGGAGTCAGGAGTCAGGAGTGAGGAGTCAGGAGTCAGGAGTCAGGAGTCAGGAGTCAGGAGTCAGGAGTGAGGAGTGAGGAGTCAGGAGTCAGGAGTCAGGAGTGAGGAGTCAGGAGTCAGGAGTCAGGAGTGAGGAGTCAGGAGTCAGGAGTCAGGAGTCAGGAGTCAGGAGTGAGGAGTCAGGAGTCAGGAGTGAGGAGTCAGGAGTCAGGAGTCAGCATGAGGAGACGACTTTAAAGAAGACTGAGAGAGAAGGAGGGAAGGGAGGACAGATGTGCACCTAATGACAGGAGAACAGGAGAAAAGAGAGGACAGAGGAGGTTAGAGGAGGAGACAAGGAAAGGAAAGGTGGAAGGAAAGGTGAAGAAGAGGACAGAATAAAGAACAGAGGAACAAAGAGGAAGTGACTGTCATAAAGATAAAAATAGAGCCGGCTGATTGGCTCTGAAACGTTTAAGTGCCCACGAGACGACGCTCACACACGACACACACTGACCTCAACACAAGCTAGCACTGGTCTCTGAGAGTGGTTGTCCTCCTGCTGAACTCACACACACACACACACACACACACACACACACTCTTCACATGGTACCCTTCACTGTGTCAACGAGGCGCACGGAAAAGAAAGTCCTACGTTAAAGCACACCATGAAGGTGCACGTGTGTGTGTGATGCAAACACTTGTGAACGGTGTGTGTGTCCATAATTAATTTGTTTCTCAGTCATCCTCTCTCTCTCTCTCTCTCTCTCTCTCTCTCTCTCTCTCTCTCTCTCTCTCTCTCTCTCTCTCTCTCTCTCTCTCTCTCTCTCTCTCTCTCTCTCTGTCTCTCTC
>NW_023260363.1:0-11593 GCF_009762535.1 Notolabrus celidotus | reverse complement strand
GTAAGAAACATTCGTACCACGTGTATTTATTTTTTAAAGTTTGACTGCAGCCTCATTCAATTGAATGGGGGAGACAGAGTTTTCGACCTATACTGCAGCCAGCCACCAGGGGGAGCAGTTTTTGTGGCGGCCTCACTTTGAGCTGAGCGGGATGACGTCCATTTTATATACAACACATACTGTACATTTAGCAGCTTGCTACAGGCATGGCCACTGACCACATCTTGATGTAGTTCCCCACTGTGACCACTGGGGGCAATGATGTATCAGACTACGAAATGTCAATAAATCAACTCTTAATGATGTCCCTGATGTTATGATTAGGAATTGCAAAGTAAATGTTAAACCGGTGAAGCTGATTCTGAATCTTAAGTTAAACATGCTCTTATATTATTTATCGCAACGACTGACTTCAAATACTTTCATCCTGCAAAGGAATGAGGGACCGAATGAGACAGGAGTTAATATATAGACAATGGATAAAATGATTTTTGGAATTTGATTTTTTTTTTTTCAAGGATCTGGAAATTCCGAGCTGTCTTTCTGACACCTGAATGCACCACACACTCTTGTTTATCCTGCTCTGTCTTGCAGGAATCCTGCAGACTTTAGGACCTGCCTGCCTGCCCCTGGTATGTGTATTTGGGTGTGTGTAGTCCTTATGAGTCGGGCGGGGTTCATGATGCACTGAAAAAGAACTTTTGCTCAACTGGTTTTGTGGACTCTGTCAGTGGGAGTGCCACCCTGTCTGAATACCTGACCCATTCTCTCTCTCTCTGTCAGCCTGTCAGTGTGTCTTCAGCTCTCTCCACCTCTACCTGTGAGTGTCTTCTCTTGTCATAGAAGCTAAACTTTGGTGAGTAGTAAAAAACCTTCTTTAAGTCCTGTTTGTGTGTTTATGCAGAAAGGCAGCTCTGTGTTGCGTTCAGGGACCTGTTGCTGGTTAACACTGAAACTAGACACTGTGTAGATTATGTGTAGGTGTAGGTTTTGCATATGTCTTGTTTCAAGAAGTGGAAAAGTACTGAAAGGAGAAATTAAGTCAGTCGTGCTGCATTCAAAGTCTGAGTCCACTTAGAGCAAACTAGGAGTGGCTGTGAAATGAGCATCAGCGACTCCTTCATGCTGAAAAAGCAGCCTGGATCCTTTATTTGAGTCAAAATAGAAACAACAAAGTGTAAAAGCTCAGTTTCCAGAAAGTATGGAAGCCTTGGAAACAAAACTGTGGATGTTTGTTTGTTTTATGGACCAAACAGAGAACCTGTTATTTCAGGAAGTAAAAAAAACATGATTTATATTGAGATTATTTTTAAATAGTCACCATTCAGGTCGTGTTTTTACTGCCACCCTTATTTGCCTCGTGGAATCATGCCTCCTGTCCTGTTTACAATGCTCCTGAAATGTTTGAATGAGTGTGGTCCCTTTCTTGAACGCATTATTTAATGTTAATGTTCTCTCTCTGTTTCACGCAGACGCCATCATGTTTCTGTTTGGAAAAGTCGCCAAAGGCCTCATCAATGTCATCTCGTGAGTGTATTTCTTTTCCTCTTTGATCCAGATCAGCTAACAGTTTCCCTTCATTATCTCAGAGTGTTACCTTGTTCTGTGGAGTGCTTGACTTTTTTATTTTTTGTCCTCAGGAACATCGACCCCAAAGATTTCATGCCCTCAGACCCTGTAAGTACCAGGTTCCTCCTGGACCTCCTGTGTTCAAATCCACAATTCTCATAACCTACCACACGGCCCCTCATGTCCTCCATACAACACCGGGGTTATCAAGTGGACTCCTCCCTTCACCTGTGATTCGGCCCAACAGGGTCAGGCTGCACGCTCTACCTCCCCCTTCACTTTAATTTTCCATGAAGGGAGAGAGAAGAGTCTGAAGAGAGAGGTTAGAAAGAAGGCAGTGAAGGCAGACCCAGGACTAGAAGCCTGTTGAAGCTTGGATCCTCCCCTGTTGGGTCAGGCTGTATGCTCTACCTCCCCCTACTCCTCCATTTTCATGAGGGGTAAGAGAAGAAGGAAGAGTCTGTAGAGAGATGTTAGAAAGAAGTCAGGGCTGCACACTCTACCTCCCCCTTCTCTTCCATTTTCACAAGGGAGAGAGAAGAGTCTCTAGAGAGATGTTAGAAAGAAGATGTGGAAGGTGGAGCCTAGGCGAGAAACCTGATTGGGCTTGGACCCTCCCCTGTTGGGTCAGGCTGTACGCTCTACCTCCCCCTTCTCCTCCATTTTCACAAGGGAGAGAGAAGAGTCTGAAGAGAGAGGTTAGAAAGAAGACGGGGAAGGCAGAGCCTAGGCGAGAAACCTGATTGGGCTTGGACCCTCCCCTGTTGGGTCAGGCTGTACGCTCTACCTCCCCCTTCTCTTCCAATTAAACAAGGGAGAGAGAAAAGGGAAAAGTCTGTAGACTATTTAAAAAGAAGATATGGAAGGCAGAGCCAGGACAAGAAGCATGCTTGGGTTTGGACTCAACCAGAAAGGTCAAGTTGTACGCTCTACCTCCCCCTACTCCTCCCTTTTGACGTGGGGAGATAGAAGAGAGAAGAGTCTGCAGAGAGAGGTTAGAAAGAAGACAGTGAAGGCAGAGACAGGATGAGACATCTGTTTGGGCTTGGACCCTCCCCTGTAAGGTCAGGCTGTACGCTCTACCTCCCTCTTCTCCTCCATTTTCACAAGGGAGAGAGAAAAGGGAAAAGTCTGTAGACTATTTAAAAAGAAGATATGGAAGGCAGAGCCAGGACAAGAAGCATGCTTGGGTTTGGACTCAACCAGAAAGGTCAAGCTGCACGCTGTACCTCCCCCTTCTCTTCCATTTTCACAAGGGAGAGAGAAGAGTCTGTAGAGAGACGTTAGAAAGAAGACAGTGAAGGCAGACCCAGGACTAGAAGCCTGTTGAAGCTTGAACCCTCCCCTTTTGGGGTTAGGCTGTACGCTCTACCTCCCCCTTCTCCTCCATTTTCATTAGGGGAGAGAGAAAAGGGGAGAGTCCGTAGACAATTTAAAAAGACAAAGGGGAGGCAGAGCCAGGACAAGAAGCTTGCTTGGGTTTGGACTCAACAACAAGGGTCAAGCTGTACGCTCTACCTCCCCCTACTCCTCCCTTTTCACGAGGGGAGAGAGAAGAGTCTGTAGAGAGACGTTAGAAAGAAGACAGTGAAGGCAGACCCAGGACTAGAAGCCTGTTGAAGCTTGGACCCTCCCCTGATGGGTCAGGCTGTACGCTCTACCTCCCCCTACTCCTCCATTTTCACGATGGAGAGCAAGAAGAGTCTGTAGAGCCAGGGAGAGAAGCATTTTTGGGCTTTGACTCATCCCCGACAGGTTAAGCTGCACGCTCTACCTCCCCCTTTCTCCCTTTTCACAACCCCAAATGTTTGACCTGAACATCAAACAGAAAAACCTCAGACCACGTTATCAGCTTTGTGTCTCCGTACGAGTCCAGACCCCTGAACTGTGAGCAGGATTGAGCCACACTCAGATTCCTCCCAGTGGAAGATTTTGTAAGCAAACAAACAAAGAGGCTGAAAAATGTGTGTGAACTAACAGTAGCTCTTTGTGTCTATGTGTGTGTGTGTGTGTGTGTGTGTGTGTGTGTGTGTGTGTGTGTGTGTGTGTGTGTGTGTGTGTGTGTGTGTGTGTGTGTCTGCAGCCTCCACCTCGCAGACCTCTGAATTTCGCCCAGGCTCACGAGAACGATGAGGAGAAGCAGTTTCGGAAGGTTTTCCAACAGCTGGCTGGAGATGTGAGTCCATTCATGTTCATATTAAACCCACTTTGATCCTGTGTGTGTGTGTGTGTGTGTCCTCCTATGTGTGTGTGTGTCCTCCTGTGTTTGTGTGTCCTCCTGTGTGTGTGTGTGTGTGTGTGTCCTCCTGTGTGTGTGTCCTCCTGTGTGTGTGTGTCCTCCTGTGTTTGTGTGTGTCCTCCTGTGTGTGTGTCCTCCTATGTGTGTGTGTGTCCTCCTGTGTTTGTGTGTGTCCTCCTGTGTGTGTGTGTGTGTGTCCTCCTGTGTGTGTGTGTGTCCTCCTGTGTTTGTGTGTGTCCTCCTGTGTGTGTGTGTGTGTGTGTGTGTGTGTGTGTCCTCCTGTGTGTGTGTGTGTCCTCCTGTGTTTGTGTGTGTCCTCCTGTGTGTGTGTCCTCCTATGTGTGTGTGTGTCCTCCTGTGTTTGTGTGTGTCCTCCTGTGTGTGTGTGTGTCCTCCTGTGTGTGTGTCCTCCTATGTGTGTGTGTGTCCTCCTATGTGTGTGTGTGTCCTCCTGTGTGTGTGTCCTCCTATGTGTGTGTGTGTCCTCCTATGTGTGTCCTCCTATGTGTGTGTGTGTCCTCCTGTGTGTGTGTCCTCCTGTGTTTGTGTGTGTCCTCCTGTGTGTGTGTGTGTCCTCCTGTGTGTGTGTGTGTCCTCCTGTGTGTGTGTCCTCCTGTGTTTGTGTGTGTCCTCCTGTGTGTGTGTGTGTCCTCCTGTGTGTGTGTCCTCCTGTGTTTGTGTGTGTCCTCCTGTGTGTGTGTGTCCTCCTGTGTTTGTGTGTCCTCCTGTGTGTGTGTGTGTGTGTGTCCTCCTATGTGTGTGTGTGTCCTCCTGTGTGTGTGTGTCCTCCTGTGTGTGTGTGTGTGTGTCCTCCTGTGTGTGTGTCCTCCTGTGTGTGTGTGTGTCCTCCTATGTGTGTGTGTGTCCTCCTATGTGTGTGTGTGTCCTCCTATGTGTGTGTGTGTCCTCCTATGTGTGTGTGTGTCCTCCTGTGTTTGTGTGTGTCCTCCTGTGTGTGTGTGTGTCCTCCTATGTGTGTGTGTGTTCTCCTATGTGTGTGTGTGTCCTCCTATGTGTGTGTGTGTCCTCCTGTGTGTGTGTGTCCTCCTGTGTGTGTGTGTCCTCCTGTGTGTGTGTGTGTCCTCCTATGTGTGTGTGTGTCCTCCTATGTGTGTGTGTGTCCTCCTATGTGTGTGTGTGTCCTCCTATGTGTGTGTGTGTCCTCCTGTGTTTGTGTGTGTCCTCCTGTGTGTGTGTGTGTCCTCCTATGTGTGTGTATGTCCTCCTATGTGTGTGTGTGTCCTCCTATGTGTGTGTGTGTCCTCCTGTGTTTGTGTGTGTCCTCCTGTGTGTGTGTCCTCCTATGTGTGTGTGTGTCCTCCTATGTGTGTGTGTGTCCTCCTGTGTGTGTGTGTCCTCCTGTGTGTGTGTGTCCTCCTGTGTGTGTGTGTCCTCCTGTGTGTGTGTGTGTGTCCTCCTATGTGTGTGTGTGTCCTCCTATGTGTGTGTGTGTCCTCCTGTGTGTGTGTGTCCTCCTGTGTTTGTGTGTGTGTGTGTCCTCCTGTGTGTGTGTCCTCCTGTGTGTGTGTGTCCTCCTGTGTGTGTGTGTGTGTGTGTCCTCCTGTGTGTGTGTCCTCCTGTGTTTGTGTGTGTCCTCCTGTGTGTGTGTCCTCCTGTGTTTGTGTGTGTCCTCCTGTGTGTGTGTCCTCCTGTGTTTGTGTGTCCTCCTATGTGTGTGTGTGTGTCCTCCTGTGTGTGTGTGTCCTCCTGTGTTTGTGTGTCCTCCTGTGTTTGTGTGTCCTCCTGTGTTTGTGTGTCCTCCTGTGTGTGTGTGTGTCCTCCTGTGTGTGTGTGTGTCCTCCTGTGTTTGTGTGTGTCCTCCTGTGTTTGTGTGTGTCCTCCTGTGTGTGTGTCCTCCTATGTGTGTGTGTGTGTCCTCCTATGTGTGTGTGTGTCCTCCTGTGTGTGTGTGTCCTCCTGTGTGTGTGTGTGTGTCCTCCTGTGTGTGTGTGTGTCCTCCTGTGTGTGTGTCCTCCTGTGTGTGTGTCCTCCTATGTGTGTGTGTGACCTCCTGTGTGTGTGTGTCCTCCTGTGTTTGTGTGTGTCCTCCTGTGTGTGTGTCCTCCTATGTGTGTGTGTGTCCTCCTATGTGTGTGTGTGTCCTCCTGTGTGTGTGTCCTCCTATGTGTGTGTGTGTCCTCCTATGTGTGTGTGTCTCCTGTGTGTGTGTGTCCTCCTGTGTGTGTGTCCTCCTGTGTTTGTGTGTGTCCTCCTGTGTTTGTGTGTGTCCTCCTGTGTGTGTGTCCTCCTATGTGTGTGTGTGACCTCCTATGTGTGTGTGTGTCCTCCTGTGTGTGTGTGTCCTCGTGTGTGTGTGTGTGTCCTCCTGTGTTTGTGTGTGTCCTCCTGTGTTTGTGTGTGTCCTCCTGTGTTTGTGTGTCCTCCTGTGTGTGTGTGTGTGTGTGTCCTCCTATGTGTGTGTGTGTCCTCCTATGTGTGTGTGTCCTCCTATGTGTGTGTGTGTCCTCCTGTGTGTGTGTGTCCTCCTGTGTGTGTGTCCTCCTATGTGTGTGTGTGTGTGTGTCCTCCTGTGTGTGTGTGTGTGTCCTCCAGTGTGTGTGTGTGTCCTCTGTGTGCTTCATTTAAACCCCTGCGACACTGAAGACTTGAGCTTCTGTATCCTGGTGAATCAGTCCTGATAACACATCTGACCCCCGCTGTGTGGATTTGAGCTCAGAGCTCAAAACATCTGTGGTTGGTTTACATCCTGAGAAGGTCACGTGACTTCAGGCCTCATAAAACAACCACAGAGACTTTGTTCTGTCCTTAAACTGCAGCTTGATGAGTGTTTACACCCGTCTCTACAGTCAGGGTCTCATCCAGAACTGAACACAGAGGAGAGAGAGATGTGGAGCTCACATTTGCACGTTTCAGTCGTTGTATTTTACGTTTCTCGTAGTAGAAATCGTGCATTTGCAGCATGCTTCACATTTTAATGTCGTGTTTTACGGCGTGCATGTCTGCAGTCTTCACATTTTTCTGCGCCTCATCACAGCCTTGTCTTGTTCCCTTCATCTTAAACATGCAGTCTCCATGTTGACATGATTCCTGTCGTTGGACCGACTGAGATCTTGACCTGATTTGAAAACTCAAATTAAAATTCAGCTTCTCTGGAAGTTTATATCTGTGTTTTTAAAAGCTTGTATTTACCTGTCCATCCCTCCGCTCTCACCTGATCCCTCTCCGCTCACCACACCTGTCTGCCTGCTGTCGGCTGCATTCCTAACTCCACCCTCCACCTCCTCCACCTCCTCCTCCACCTCTCTGTTCGTGTCGTTTGTCGTCGAGTCGGACAGGTTCTGTCGCTCCAATCTCACTCACGCCTGTTTTTTAGAAGTTAACAAAAGGAATCAAAATTATTATCCTGAAATCCAGAAACATGCACCGACGTATAGAAACATATTTTTCAGCTGCAGTGAAAATCTTGATTTGATTACAGAAACAAAGCTGCATGCTTTCTTAACACAGACTTTTATCTCAGAGCCTTCACTGATTTTATCTGATCTTTATTTTATTTTAACCGTCTTAAGAAATATATTTTAAATAATTTTATTCCTTTAGAGTTCTTTTAGGAGAAGTTAATGTCTTTTAAAATATGTTTTATTTCTTTATCTTGACTTGTTTGTTTTTATGAGCTGCCTGTTTTATTTTGCTGCTCATGTTGAAGCACTTTGTGACTTGAAAAGAGCTCTACAAATAAAATTAGATTTGATTTACAGAAGACAAAAAACAGCGTCCACACAGAGAGTTTTGTGTCTTGCACTTGCCTTTTAAAAATCAAATTATTAAAACAGATTATTTAGAGTATTTTTATTTTTGTTTTCATTTTATTTGACAGGTTTAAGCTGGACTGACGCCCTTAAAACCCCATATTAACCCTTTATTATACTATATTTCCAGCTGTGCATGAACTGAGCATGTGCAAACTGTTCTTCTACCTCATTTCAGATCTTTTATTTTTACAACTGAGCTACATTTCTGCAAATTCTGGGACTTTTAGGCACAATTATCTTGACTGCAGTGGAAACAGGCTGTGATACCTGCAGCCTCACACCTTCAGGCTAATGCACCTGCTCAGTTCTGTACCTCCAGAGATAGACCTCTTTGTCTTCCAAAGTCACCAGACTCCATTCACAAAACCAGACATGTAACCTCTCAGAGAGCACAGAACATGGCGGTTTATTTCTGCCTAGATTGGTTCCTCCAACATCGGATTTATACCCAAAATAAACTGATAGATTGATGCTGGACTGACGCCCTTATAACGCCATATTAACCCTTTATTATACCGTATTTCCAGCGTTATCAAATTGAACCAGCGTTGAATGAACTGAGCATGTGCAAACTATTCTTCTGCCTCATTTCAGATCCATTATTTTTTACAACCAAGCTACATTTCTGCAAATTCTGCAACTTTAAGGTACAAATATTTGGACTTGCTCATCCTTCACACCTCCTGCTCAGTTTTGTACCTGACACCACTGCAGGAAGGATCCCTCCAGAGATAGACCTCTTTGTCTTCCAAAGTCACCAGACTCCATTCACAAAACAAGACATGTAACCTCTCAGAGAGCACAGAACATGGCGGTCTATTTCAGCCTCTATTGGTTCCTCCAACATCGGATTTATACCCAAAGCAAACATCGAGCTAAAATTGTTGTTTCCTGTGATATACAATGACTGTTTTTGTCACTGGAGTCTGATGTAACATCTGTGTCTGGTTTAAATCAGCTTCCTCTTCCTCATAAAGCTCCCTCTCTCTGCAGGGATCCTTTCTGTAAATGTTGTCAGACTCTTAAAGTAACAACCTGAGCCCATTAGGGACAAAAACAGGAACTTTTTGCACGTTTTGAAGCTTCTGAGAAGCAATCAGGTCGAGATATTCCCAAACCTCTTTCTCCTCAGACCTCAAAGTATGCAGGTAAAGGCCAACTTTACAGTAATGGACGGATGCGTCTCGGGGCTTGGCTCTCATTTATCAGCTGGTCTGTAAACACAGTGTGTCGTTTGGTTGAAGAGATAAACATTTGAATGTGTTTGCTGTGTCCTCTGTTAACTTGTGGAAACATCAGAGTCTGCTTCAGGGCGTGTTACACAGAGAGAGAGAGAGAGACGCTGTCTTTATGCATTCCTGCCATTGTCTGGCAGGGAGGCTCATGCCTTACAGGCTGTGTTAATGTGTGTGTGTGTGTGTGTGTGTGTGTGTGTGTGGTTTTCTCTGACTCATTAAAGGGGTGTGAGCACAAGTTAGACCAGATCTGAGCCAGCTGTAAGTGGGTGGATTTTTCTGAGTCAACAGTAACAGCATTAAGGGCGATGATGAAGATGAAGACTGGTGTAGTAAAAGACAGGTCCACCCGCCTGGCTGTGATCCAGCCGGGTGGGGTCAGGACTCAGGAGGCCGGTTGAGGTGGAGACAGATGAAGCTTCCTGAGACTTGTTAAAGGGACGGACCGGATTCTGGAGGAAACTTCAGGACTCAGAGGAGACTGCATGAGAGGAAGGCGTCGCTTTAAATTAGTCATGTTGTTTTTCTGTGTGGTGGATTTGAGGGAGAGTTAGGGACAGGGGTGCGTCCAATTAACATGGGCAGGGGTGTCCGGCGTGTGAAGCCGCAGCAATCAGCACGGGCGAGTCCAAATATTTGTACCTTAAAGTCACAGAATTTGCAGAAATGTCGCTCAGTTGAAAAAATAATGGATCTGAAATAAGGTAGAAAAATATTTTGCACATGCTCAGTTCATTCAACGCTGGTTAAATTTGATAGCGCTGGAAATACAGTATAATAAAGGGTTAATATGGCGTTCTAAGGGCGTCAGTCCAGCTTAAATCTGTAAGATAAAATAATAACAAAAATTTAAATATTATAAATAATGCATAAAGATGAATTGTCTCAATGTTCTGATTTTTAAAAGACAGGTGAATGTCACAAAACTCTTTCTGGTATGAAGAAAAGATGCAACATTTAAAGAGACAAAGAAACATAAGTCCCGCCTCTAACAAGGACAACTGTCAATCATAGGGGAGGATTTAGGGGTGGAGCCTGAGTTGGCCAATCAGATTAGACACCCTTATTTGGGCGTAACAGCAACTTAAAGACGTAGAGAGAATTTTAATGCTGCTGTTTTAGGATCTCTCTCTTACAGATGAACTTTTGTACATGTGACGATGCGTTCGTTGTGATGGGGACTCAACTTCTTTAAAACTAGAGTCCTAATCTGTGATTCTCTCTTTGCAAAGACTTCTAAAGGTTTTACCCGAGCATCATGACTTCTCAAACGCACCATGGTGACGTAAACTGGACCATGCACACAGTTTAACAGATACATCAAAGTTCTACTGAGACAAGACAAAACGCTCCATGTTCAACTGCACATCATTACACCTCCAAAACGCCCCCTTCCATACTGAAACTTTGAGAGTAATGAAGCTGCAGTAATAGATAATAAACCATAGTGTTTCAGAGCTCAGTGTTCTCCTGAGGTTACTCTGTGTTCACTTTGTTTTAGCAACAGAGAGAAGAATCTGAGAGTGGAGATGTTTTCAGCCGTGAGTCAGAAACTGGAAACAAATCAGAGGAAATAAAACGGAAACAGCTTCAGTGTGAGTGAGTCACACTCGGATCAGCTGTGACTCACTGTGTGTGTCTGAGTGTGTGTGTGTGTGTGTGTGTGTGTGAGAGGGGCTTCCTCTAAGGGGAAACACAAAACACTGTCTAACATGTGTGTGTGTGTGTGTGTGTGTACAGGACATGGAAGTGAGCCCCAATGAGCTGATGAACATCCTGAACAAAATCATTTCAAAACGTAAGTCATGACTTGTTTTGTTTTTCATGTGAAGGTCCGAAACCACAAAATATTAACATCATTATTATTATTATTATTATTATTTATTATTATCATTATTATTTTTTTAATTTAGTATTATTTTATTTTTATTATTATAATTTTTTTTTAATAATTATTATTATTATCATTATTATTTTGTTATTATTATTTTTTATTTTATTTTATTATTATTATTATTATTATTATTATTATTATTTTATTATCTTTATTATTGTATTATTATTCTTTTTGTTATTATTATTATTGTTATTAATTTATTATTATTATTATTATTATTATTATTATTACTATTATTATTATTATTATTATTATTATAATAATTATAAATTATTTTAATTTATAATTATTATTATTATCATTATTATTTAATTATTATTATTATTTTTTTTAATTTATTATTATTATTATTATCATTATTATTTTATTATTATTTTTGTTATTATTGTTATTGTTGTTTTAATTTGTAATATGATTTTTATGATTATTATTTTTTATTAGTATTTTTATTAGTATGATCAATATTTTTATTTATTTTTGTTTTTTTATTTATTTTTTGTCCTACAAGAGTTTAATTTGTATTTCATGCATCTTCATAGAATAGAGAATAGAATATAATGTACTTTATTTATCCATAAGAGAAATTCATTAATGTGTTTTCATGTGTTCATCTTTGGTTTCAGACGGCGGCCTTCAGACGGACGGTTTCAGCATCGAGTCCTGCAGGAGCATGGTGGCCGTCATGGACGTATCCTTCCATTAAATCACAGTTACACTCAAATCAGATCAATTAAACTATTCAACATAAAGGTACACACACCTGTCTTTGAGCGCTGTGTGTGTCCTCCTGTATTCAGCCGTGCTTTGACCTTTGACTCCGCCCCCTTCAGAGTGACAGCACAGGTAAACTTGGCTTCCACGAGTTCAAGTACCTGTGGAA
>NW_023260362.1:0-11775 GCF_009762535.1 Notolabrus celidotus | reverse complement strand
TCCCCCCCACACATCCGTGCTTCTGACTCACTTCATTCATTTAAGAAACAGTTAAAAACTTACCTTTTCAAACAGGCATTCCCCACACATTCATTATTCCACCTCTTCCCTTGTCATCTGCTTGTCTTATATGTCTTTATTGTATTTATTTATTGTCTCTCTTGTAAAGCATCTTTGAGTTCTTGAAAAGCGCTATATAAAACTTAGGTATTATTATTATTATTAATAAATCTTGATCAAATAGGACTGCTAGATTCCTAGCAGAGGTGCTGGATGCCAGACTAATGCCGTCTAAGGTACTTATATTATTAGAACAAGTCTCTCTGAGGTGTTTGGAGACAATAACAATCACTTCAGTTTGTTCTGAGTTTAGCAGGAAGACATTTCTGGTCATCCAGGTCTTTATGTCTTTGAGACGAGCTACTAATTTAGACAACTGATTGGTTTCTTCTGGCTTCACTGATAAATAGAGCTGAGTGTCATCAGCATAACAATGAAAATGAATTGAGTGCTTCCTCATGATGTTCCCTAGAGGAAGCATATATAAGGTGAAAAGAATTGGTCCTAGCACTGATCCTTGTGGAACTCCCTGACGAACCCTGGTGTGCACTGAGGACTTTTCATTAACGTGAACAGACTGAGATCGATCTGTTGATAGGTGGAAGTGTTTATCATGTCTTCATATGCATTTTGATTTTAGAGTTGTATCTTATATTAACGGCTGAAATGGTTGCAGAAGTGAGCAGAACATCTGCCATTCCAAAAAATGAAATGTGCAGTAGTAGGTTCAGTGTCAGGCTCCTTGAACGTGCACACATACTTGGCCAATTAAGTTGATTCTAATAAGCATGATGTGTGAGGAAGGTTTTGTGTGAAATATGGGATCAGTTGGGATCCCTTGGGGGCGCGTAATACAAAGTGACATTGTAATAAACTGAAAGATGGTGCCGAAGTCTGTAGCCCTGCAGACTGAGCATGTGCAGTAGTCTCCTTAAAAACTGCTCTTATCACTAGGCCTCATAGCCTTCTTGTTAGCACCACATGTCACATGTTCATCATCTTTGTTTGAGAAATGAAATGTATTGAATTGCATCTTTGTAAAGACCAGATGTCACCTTTGAAGGCTGCTGTCCTCTTTTTACTTTATAAAAATATAAAACAAGTGAGCACAAACCAGAAGTTATCCCTGAGCCTCTGTGATATTGCTTTTGTATTTGATTTAAAATAACTTTCATGGCACTGACTGAATTTATGGGAGAGTTAGCATCAACCCTCTCTGGATAAAGATCCTCTGAAATACCCAGAAAAGCAGAATCCACATTAGTGACAGAAGTCAGAGATGAACCAGAACACCGCCAGCCTCCTCTCAGAGTGTCTGTGTTCTCACAGGTTTCCTCATCCCTGTTTTTTAGAGAGTGCAGAGTGAGACAGGCGCAGTCGGGATAAATAAGCGACCCTGTGTTTGGACAGATTGAACAGATGCTGTGCTCTGATGTCAAGCTGCCCTCCAGCTCTGATGTGAACGAGTGTCGGGCGGAGAGATGAGAGCTGAGAGTGAACCTCTGATCCGGCTCAGACAAGCCAGGACCCCCACAGAAACACACCACTGAGTGGAGTGGTTCAACAAACAGCTTCACATGTTGGCACAGACAGAACGGCTCGGCTGTTGTTCTGGTTGAAGCCAAAATAGAGATGATTTCATTTAGAGAGGTTCTCTGCGAGTAAGCACTTTTGATTCATCATCACAGAAGTCCTCAGAGTGTTTTAAGTGGGAGTTCTTCCCATTATCTGAATCCATGGCTTTAGGATAGAAGATGTTGTGTGTTGTAGAGATTGTAAAGACCCTCTGCAGCAATTTAGGGTTTGTGTCGTGACTCCAAATTTGAAGAACAGAAGCTGAACTCGGTTAGATGTGTCTCCAGAACACATTCATTTCTACTGAGTCTCAGTTTCACTGTAAACAGTTCCTCAGAGTCTT
This sequence comes from Notolabrus celidotus, assembly GCF_009762535.1. Lineage (NCBI taxonomy): Eukaryota > Metazoa > Chordata > Actinopteri > Labriformes > Labridae > Notolabrus > Notolabrus celidotus. Next base: position 9,797 of record NW_023260362.1, on the reverse strand, counting down.
CCCTCTGGCTTCCTTCAGCGGTATGAACCTGAAACAGAAACTGATGTTCTTGTGATGTTCTTGTAATTAACGGGTCTTCAGTTTGCTGAAATAACAACATCATGATGCAGATTAGTCCAAAGTCCAAAGTCAAGCTTTGTCAGGTCTGTCCTCAAGAGGAGAAGAAAACTACGTCTACAATGTTTGTTTGTTGAATGGAGGTCTATGAAAGAGGATTAGAGACACTGATGTTTCTTTAGCTCTGACCTTCTTCACGGAATGTTCCATTTGTTCTAGAATTCTGACATCATCAAAGACAGACTTCTGACATCATCAAAGACAGAATTCTGACATCATTAAAGACAGAATTCTGACATCATCACAGACAGAATTCTGACATCATCAAAGACAGAATTCTGACATCATCAAAGACAGAATTCTGACATCATCACAGACAGAATTCTGACATCATCAAAGACAGAATTCTGACATCATCAAAGACAGAATTCTGACATCATCAAAGACAGAATTCTGACATCATCACAGACAGAATTCTGACATCATCTAAGACAGAATTCTGACATCATCACAGACAGAATTCTGACATCATCTAAGAACGAATTCTGACATCACAGACAAAATTCTGACATCATCAAAGACGAATTCTGACATCATCAAAGACAAATTCTGACATCATCAAAGACAGAACTCTGACATCATCAAAGACGGACTTCTGACATCATCAAAGACGAATTCTGACATCATCAAAGACGAATTCTGACATCATCAAAGACAGAATTCTGACATCATCAAAGACGGACTTCTGACATCATCAGACGAATTCTGACATCATCAAAGACAGAACTATGACATCATCAAAGACAGACTTCTGACATCATCAAAGAAGAATTCTGACATCATCAAAGACAGAACTCTGACATCATCAAAGACAAATTCTGACATCATCAGAGACAGAATTCTGACATCATCAAAGACAAATTCTGACATCATCAGAGACAGAATTCTTACATCACAGACAGAATTCTGACATCATCACAGACAGAATTCTGACATCATCACAGTCAGAATTCTAGAACACCTGCTGTTGCTCTCCATACAGACTGTTCTTCCTGCTGACACCAAAGCCTGCTGATTGGTCTCTACTACTCAGACTAGACCCCATCTATAGATCCTTTATATAGAAGAAGTTAGAGGCGACCATGACTGCTGGTTTTGGATCTAAGAGGTTTTGAAAGGGGCGATCTGTTCAGTGAAATGATCCAGGACAGGCCGTGTATTTTTAAAGCTCTATGTGAAGTGAACTGAAGCCCGGACTCTTGTTTTAAAGCAAACCCACATTGAGTTTTGCCAGACCACAATGGCTTTGTCAATTTATAGTAGGTTGACAGTACAAAGACTTCTCATCAACGAGCTGCCTGTATTGGTTTCCCATTTAAATGTAATTGTCCCTGAGGGCAGATTTGGTTTGTTAAACCGCACATTATAGAAGACAAAGCTCTTCTCTGGACGTAATCACACCACATTATTGATCAGGTGCCTTTTGTTTCCATGTTGACGCTAATCCTCTCTAATTCCAGTCATTCTGTATCCTCTTGTTTACCCGTTCTCTACTGGAAATGTTTGTTTTCATGGATTTTCCTCTGAAAACGTAAATAGAAATATATCCCAGAGCAGCATCGCTCCGTTTGGGTTCTTTGTGAAGCATCTGTCGGTGAAAGCCGACCAAACAATCACCTTAAAGTTCGGGGATAAGTTTGAAGACCGACTCTGGACACACAGAAACTCACTAAATGTTGTTCCAGCCCTTCATGTCCCCATTTCCCCCTCTTCGTCTTCATCCTCTCTTCGTCGCCCCGTGTGATGAGCGAAGCCATTATAAGTGTGAGGCGAGCAGGAGGCCCATTTATTCAGATTAGAGGCTCATTGCTGAGGGATACGAGCAGCAGATGGGCTTTCTGCTCAGGCTGTCTGTACGGACCGGCCCCGGACTGTCAGTCGGCCGTGATGATGATTAAAGGAGCTCCTCGGATCGCCTCCTTCCTCCTCTCAGATTCCCAAAACCCCTCACCTGGCTGTGTTTCTTTAAATGCATCATACCTGCTGCAGAAACACAGCGTCCACCTGAGCTCTGAGGACGAATTAAAAGGCTCGTTATTCACTCGGGTCTGTTTTATGATTTCCCTTTTTAACATGAGAGATGCTTCTGCAGGGCTTTAAAGCTGCGACGCCTCAGGCACAGAGAAGGTGATAGAGCTGAGAAAGGTTAATAAAGGTCAATAAAGGTCATTACTTCTCTAACGGCCTTTTAATAACCTTTCTGCCTGACATGCTCCTCCGCTGTGACCCTCTTACATAAAACCTTTCCCTGATGCACCTTTAGCTTGTTATTTCACCAGCTTTCATTTTCAGACTTCCTCCAGGCTGCTGCTTTTCAGATTATCTCTCTGTCCAATGCAACACGTCTTAAAACATGCAGAGTTTAACTGAACAGGAGCTCACATAGTCCTCTACGTGACTTCATGCACTGGCTCCCCACAAAATCTAGACTAGGATTTAAAATCCTGACCTACAAAGCTCTTCTTTGTATCTTAAAGAGCTCATAGCACCCTATTACCCCTGTAGAACTCAACATGCAGGCCTGCTCATCGTACCTGAAGTCTCTAAAAGTAGTATGGGAGGTAGAGCCTTCAGTTATCAGGCCCCTCTCCTTTGGAATCATCTACCAGTCAGGGTCCGGGAGGCAGACACCCTCTCTACTTTTAAGAGTAGGCTTCAAACTTTCCTTTTTGATAAAGCTTATAGTTAGAGCTGGATCAGGCTTGGACCAGGTCTTAGTTATGCTGCTATAGGCTTAGACTGACACACTGGGGTAGATTCCTTTTTCCTTTCTTTCTTTCTTTCTTTCTTTCTTTCTTTCTTTCTTTCTTTCTTTCTTTCTTTCTTTCTTTCTTTCTTTCATTCCTTCCTTCCTTCTTTACCTCCTTCCTTCTTTCTTTGTTTCTTCGTTCCTTCCATTCCTTCATTCCTTCCCTCCATCCTTCTTTCTTTCTTTCCTTCATTCTTTCTTTCATTCCTTCCTTCCTTCCATTCCTTCCTTACCTCCTTCCTTCTGTCTTTCTTTCCTTTCTTTCCTTATTTCCTTCCTTCTTTCCTTCTTTCTTTCTTTCATTCCTCCCCTCTCGCTTTCTTTCTTTCTTTCCAACTTTCTTCCATTCCTTCCTTCCTTGGTTCCTTCTTTCTCTCTTTCTTTCTTTCATTCCTTCTTTCTTTTTTCTTTCTTTCATTCATTCTTTCTTTCATTCCTTCCCCCTTCCTTCTTTCTTTCTTTTGTATTTCATTCTTGCATTCCTTCCTTCCTTTCATTCTTCCTTACCTCCTTCCTTCTTTCTTTCTTTCCTTCTTTCCTTATTTCATTCCTTCCTTCTTTCTTTCTTTCCAACTTTCTTCCATTCCTTCCTTCCTTTCATTCCTTCTTTCTCTCCTTCTGTCTTTCTTTCATTCCTTCTTTCCTGCTGTCCCTCTTTCTTTTTCCTTTCTTTCTTTCTTTCTTTCTTTCTTTCTTTTTTTCTTTCTTTCTTTCTATCAGACTGAGTCCTGTCTGTAAGATGGGACTGGATCTGATCCGGTCTTGATGTTGGGTCTTTGTTAATAATAGAACATAGAGTCCGGTCTAGACCGGCTCTGTTTGGAGTCTGAGGATAACGTTTGTTGTGATTTGGCGCTTCATAAATAAAGATTGATTGAAGTTCAAAGCTGATGGTCACCATGATAGATATGCATCGTATGAGGAGACGTGAGTTGAAGTTTTATCCCAGAGAACAAAAAGTGGATTCATACGTTTCCTCATAATCTCAGCCGCTTCACCGTGATAAATCTGAACCTCTTAACTGAATCCTAAACTCTTTTTGATTCCCCTAAAAGGAGTCAAATCGCAGCACCAGCAGGGTGAGATGATTCCCCTCATTTCTTATGCAAACATGTAAATCAGAGCGTTTCTCCTGCTGCCCACTTCTTCTTCCCCGCTGACGTCCTGGAGGATCCTCGCTCTCTGCTCCGTGAGGTAAAGTCAGCAGCCCGCAGCTCGCTCTGTGAAGAGGAGCCAAATGAATTCACAGTCGGAAATGTTATCCTCCACACCGCTGCTGTGGAAGCAGCTGCACAGAAGCAATCTTAAACCCTCCTGATTGGCGGCCATGTTTGATGCCAGTGCTGAATTGGAGTGTGGCTTTCGAGGCTGCCGGCGTCATGGTGCTGACTTTTTGTGCAATTTGATGAGAAAGAGAAATCAGAGGAGACGCTTTGAGTGTCAGGAGAAGAGAGGAGACGTCCAAGTGTTACAACTAGGATTGTTTAAAGCTTCACATCGTTTTTATTCAACTAACAATATCTGGAAACATGCTGCATACATGCTGCATACATGCTGCATACATGCTGCATACTTGCGGCATACATGCTGCATACATGCTGCATACATGCTGCATACATGCTGCATACATGCTGCATACATGCTGCATACATGCTGCATACATGCTGCATACATGCTGCATACATGCTGCATACATGCTGCATACATGCTGCATACATGCTGCATACATGCTGCATACATGCTGCATACATGCTGCATACATGCTGCATACATGCTGCATACATGCTGCATACATGCTGCATACATGCTGCATACATGCTGCATACATGCTGCATACATGCTGCATACATGCTGCATACATGCTGCATACATGCTGCATACATGCTGCATACATGCTGCATACATGCTGCATACATGCTGCATACATGCTGCATACATGCTGCATACATGCTGCATACATGCTGCATACATGCTGCATACATGCTGCATACATGCTGCATACATGCTGCATGTTGGAGCCATTTTTTGTAGCTTTCGTGCATTTTGGAATCATTACATGCAAATTAATATTGCATATTTCTGCAATCCCATGAAAATAAGAAAGTATTAACACTTTTGGCAACCCTTCGTTTCACTGAGAGAGATATAAGCCATGCAAACTGTATGCAAAGTATGTGCTTTATAAGCTGCTGCAGGATGCACTAAGTTAAAAAAAGCCCTAGTGGACACTCGGTGAACTGCAGTTTTTAACACTTCCACATTGGAGTCATATTTTTAGACCGGAGGTTGCAGCTTGGTGTGCATGGAGCATAGTGAGTCCATCAGATTGTGACTTTAAGAGCATCTTTGCATCTCTACTTGTCAGACACAAACAAGGAACAACTGTCCAACATGCCTTTCTCTGAGCACGGCTGCTGGAGAGGAAGTGAGAGAGAGTAGAGATCACCGGCACACACACACTCTCTCTCTCTCACACACACACACACACTCTGCAGAAGGATTGATTTCTGCCCCTGTGCAGGGTATCAATATGGCCGCCGCGCTGCACGGCTCCACTGAGCGTGACGCAGCAGCTCAGCCGTATTAAAGCTGCAGACTCTAAATCTTCCGCTGGCCGCACACCGGCTGCCCGGCTCGCTGCTCGGCCGGACAGCCGGGCTGCAGTGCGCCCTGGGAAACTGTGTTTTTCATCAACACCCAATCCGAGGCAGCTGTCAGGCAGAACGGAGGCTGCCCTGCGGAGAGATGCTGATAAAGACGTTGACACAGAGACTGGAGTGTGTGCTGAGGGTAAACACACACAAATGAGAAAGCACACTTCCTCCTACACACACACACACACACACAGCTACAGTGGGCCATTAATTGTGGTTTCTGCTGCTGCGGACACACACACACACACACACACTGACACACACGCACACACACACTGCTGTCCTAGCCTGACCTTGTCTAACAGAGAGGGAGGAGGAGAGTTTCAGCTCATTAAGAAAACAGAGCTTGTTGTAGCATTGATTGTATAAAAACAGACACAGCCAACGTTACATCACACACACACACACACGCGCTTTGTTTCTGCATTTTAAGAGACTTAAGTTCAGCAGTGTGTGTGTGTGTTGGTGTGTTTGTTTTAGTGCACTAGTAGGGACTTAATCTGGATGTGAAAGCAAAGCAGGATGGGTCAGCGAGTGCTCGAGGATCTCAAACTCATAAAACATGAAAACATTCTTTTCCTGTGATAACTCAGAATATGTAAACTCACTTGTGATGAAGTATTCTAATATTTCACCAGATGTTTTGTATTGAGGGCTAAATTATCAAAATTTAAACAGAAACATGCACACTGAAGTTTGTCTTATAAGTACAGAGTATTTAAAATCTCAAAAGTTGAACTTTTGTCTGAGTTTCTAGTTTTTAAGATGCAGGGTACAAAGTAATCAAGGCTACAGTTTTAGCATGAGGCTAACTCATTAGCTTTCTAACTATTAAGTTTCAAAATGTCTGTATACATGTGAGGTGTTTGGACATGGTACTTTATGGAGGATTGACCCATTTTGGAGGCAGCCCCCTGGTGGATATTTGGAGTACTGCAGTTTTTGGCACTTGGTTTCGGTTTTGTGGATCCACAGCTGCTGCTTTTACTTTGGGCCACATCAAGACCCTGCAGAGCTTACTTCAATGTTTGACTTAGACCAGTTCATATGTGGTTTGTAAATCAGTGGTTCCCAAAGTGTGGGTCGAGACCCTCAGGGGGGGGTCGCAGAACCCTGATAGAGGGGTCGGGAAATACCTTCTAAAAACAAAAACTATTTAAAACAGCAAATTTTTTAATAATTATAATAAATAAATAAATACATATTTGTACATTTTAAACAAAAATATTAATATATGAAGAGTTAATTTGCAAAAACATATATCTCTGTTTTTATACATTTTCAAAAAACAAATTTCTTTTTAATATAGATTTTTTAATTAAGTTGCATTTTTAAGATACCTCTGATTAGTAATGTCATTTTGACTTAGTCAAAGCAACCCAACTTCAATTGATTGATAATACCTGAAGCTACTAATAGAAAAAAAAAAGTTTTTTGAATCATTTTTTAAAATCTTTTAAAAGTGAGTGATCTGTTTTTGCGAATTAACTCTTCATATATGTTTTAAAATTACAGTAAATATAAAAAAAAAAATGAAAAATGTTTTATTATTTTTCCACTTTTCTTTGACCTCTGAGGAGACTACGCCTGATTAATGACAGTATCAGTGGCAGCAGGTTGATTTACAGCAGCACATACAGCAACATGTGCACACAGGAAGTCAGACACAGAATCTTAGACCTTTCTTTGGTCCTATCTTGTCCATTTTTGGATTTACTTTTTAGTGTATTCTCACAGTGCAGAACAAGTCTCCAGCACCAGTATTTTGGAGGTTGCAGCCTGAAAAGTCTGGGAACCCCTGCTGTAAATCATGCACAATAATTGTACAGTTTATCACACTGATAGAAACTCTAAGACAGAGAAGACTGAGGAGTCCCTGATGCCTTACATCAAACTAGTTTGTGCAGAACTCAATTGTGGAGAAGTGACGTGAAGACTTTGACTTCGTCCTAACCTCTCTGATGCAATCAATCAATCAATCAATCTTTATTTGTATAGCGCCAAATCACAACAAACGTTATCTCAAGACGCTTTTACAAACATAGCAGGTCTAGACCACTCTATGTCAAATTATGAACAGAGACCCAACACCAAGACAGGGTAAGACTCAGTCTGACCCCACCTTAATCCATCATGAGCATTACACATCGCAGTATTTAGCTAGTTACAGTGGTGAGGACAAACTTCCTTTAACAGGCAGAAACCTCCAGCAGGACCAGACTCATGTTAGACAGCCATCATGCCTCGACCGAGTTGGGTCTGGAAAGACAGATAGAGGGGAGTAAGAGAGAGAGGTGATAGTGATGAGACGAGTCGTAGAAGCTGTTGCCGCTGGAGTCCAGATCGTCCGCAGCAGGAGGACGTCAACGGCAGCTCAGAGGAATCTACGAGACAATGGAGCTCAGGGACTCCAGAAAGGTCTATGGTTAGTAACTTTAATGGGACAGGAAGAGTTAAAGTAAGTGATGAGGGGGTTGGGGGGAAGAAGGTGAGCTAGGATCCCAGTGTGTCAGTGTGCCAGTTCCCCCGGCAGTCTAGGCCTATAGCAGCATGACAAAAGCTGGTCCAAGCCTGATCCAGCTCTAACTATAAGCTTTATCAAAAAGGTGCAGAGGTCTTTGCAGACACAGATATTTGTGGAGGTCCTCAATCTGCTTCACATTCTTGGGTTGTAAAATGTTCTCTGAGTTTTATACAGTACCTTTAAATTTGCAGATCTTGACTCCACATAAACAAAGATTATGTTTCACTTAATAATAATAATAATACATTTTATTTAGAAGTGCCTTTCAAAACACTCGAGGTCAGACAGATTAAAACACAATAAATAAAAGAACACGATAAAATAAATAAAAACAACAAGCAGAGTAACATTAAGTTAAAAATGAAGCAGTGGAAATGAAGCAGGGAATGCAGTTTGAAACAGATGGGTTTTGAGTTTTGATTTGAAGAGGGGTAGTGAGAGTGGGAGTGAGTTCCAGAGTTGGGGAGCAGAGCGACTGAAAGCTGGGGGGGCACAGAGAGGTGGAGGGAGGAGGAGGACCTGAGGGAGCGAGAGGGGGTGTCGATGTGGAGGAGATCAGACAGGTACGGGGGGGAGAGGTTGTGGACGGCCTTGAATGTGTAAAGGAGGATTTTGAAATTGATTCTGAGTTTGACCGGTAGCCAGTGGAGCTGCTGGAGGACGGGGGTGATGTGGTGGAAGGAGGGGGTTCTGGTGATGACCAGTTGAAGTTTATGGAGGGATTTGTGAGGGACAACGAAGAGGAGTGAGTTACAATAATCGATACGGGAGGTGACGAGACTGTGGACCAGGATGGTGTGAGGGGTGAGAGAGGGGCGGAGATGGAAGTATGCAGACCGGGTTATGTTATTGATGTGAGAGTTGAAAGAAAGTGAGCTGTCGAGGATGACACCCAGACTCTTTACCTGAGGGGAGGGGGACACTGTGGAGCTGTCGATGGAGAGGGAGAAACTGTCGGCTTTGGATAAGGTGGATTTGGTGCCTACAAGGAGGAGTTCTGTTTTATTGCTGTTGAGTTGAAGGAAGTTGGAGGTGAACCAGGACTTGATCTCAGAGATGCAGAGGGTGAGGGAGGAGGGTGGGAGAGTGGAGTCGGGCTTACTGGACAGGTAGAGCTGGGTGTCATCAGCGAAGCAGTGGAAGTGGATGCCGAATTTGCGGAAGATATTGCCAAGTGGGAGAAGGTAGGTGATGAAGAGGAGGGGCCCCAGGACAGAGCCCTGGGGCACACCTGAAGTGAAGTGAAGGATTTGAGTCGGATGAACTGAGTGCGGCCTGTGAGGTAGGAGTGAAACCACTTGGATGTCTGGAGGCATTTCTGGATGTAAGGATCTAGATTAATGCTATAGGGGACTAAGAGCGTCACATTATGTGCAAACAGGGAGATAAGCGGGTTCCCAAACACTAAAACCAACCTCAACACAGAGTGAGGATTAATCCGCCGCTGAAAGTAGTCCCAGACAAACACCCCCCCTCCTGTTTGCTGATTTTCTTTGTGTGTGTTTTTAAAACTGATCTTGTTTTTAAAGTGGATTTTCTTCTTCTGAAGGAATAGATGATCTTTGATCAGGAAGTCTGATGTCTAAATCCAGAGATGAGCTGCTAGTTTTCAGTCTTTTTGGTGCGTGATGTCGACTTTAACATCAAACACATTCAGAGATTCTCTTTCATAATGCCGGAGAAAAGAAGATGAAGTCGAGTCAAAGAGAATGGAGTTAAGGAGGATTGTTTTCGCCCCTTTGTTGATAAGAAA
>NW_023260361.1:0-12251 GCF_009762535.1 Notolabrus celidotus | reverse complement strand
TGGGCGGGCCCTGACCTCGCTGGGCGGGCCCTGACCTCGCTGGGCGGGGCCTGATCTGGCTGGGCGGGGCCTGACCTCGCTGGGCAGGGTCTGATCTCACTGGGTGGGCCCTGACCTCGCTGGACGGGGCCTGATCTCGCTGGGCGGGGCCTGATCTCGCTGGGCGGGGCCTGACCTCACAGCTACACAAGTAATGATCGATTGTGTGTATCTGTGTGTATCTGTGTGTATCTGTGTGTATCTGTGTTTATCTGTGTGTATCTGTGTGTATCTGTGTGTATCTGTGTGTATCTGTGTGTATCTGTGTGTATCTGTGTTTATCTGTGTGTATCTGTGTGTGTAGTCACCTGGTGTGTTCTTGTTGCCTTGTTTACCCAGAAGCCCCCGGGCTCGGATCACCTCCACGTCCAGACGCTCCTTCCTGTACACCATCCCGATCTGGATGTCACCTGACCAGGACACAGCCAATCAGAGAGCTCAGGTCAGACACCTGATCTTAGACCATACAGAACCCTGACGGGGGGCGGTTCCCAAACTAAAGAACTTTACCCATAGGGGGCGTGGCCAGGGTCTGCCGTCCAGCCAGCTGCGCGGGGCCTAACCCGTCCAGGAACCCCGTGAAGTGTTTGTCTGAGGCGAGCTTCACCCCGGGGAAGATCAGGCTGCAGAGAGGAGAGGAAGGAGGGATGAGAAAGAGGAGAGAGGAAGGAGGGATGAGAAAGAGGAGAGATGAAGGAGGGATGAGAAAGAGGAGCGGAGGACAGGAATCTTACGCTCCGGGTTTGGGTTCCTCGGCGTCCGGGTCCCGGCTCAGCTGTCGGGTGAATCTGGACTTAAACTCGACGGCCAGACCGGTCTCAACACTCCTCTGGACAGGAAGTCTCACCACCTTCTTCTTCTTCTCTTCCTCTGCAGGAAGGAGGGAAAACGGAGAGAGAAAGAGACTCATCACCTCTGAATACAAACAGGAAGTGAACCCCGACCAGCAGGGGGCGGCAAAGAGCTCAACCGGGGCTCAGACTGGTCTTATAGGACCCTGATGTGGCCCAGCAGGGACTGACCCTCAGGATTGAGCTGGGACGTGCTCTGGCTCTTCTTGCCCAGTCCAACGATCCCCATCATTTTGGCGCCGAAGCTGGGGCGCCGCTTCTTGTCGTCGTCGTCGTCGTCGTTCCGTCCCAACGAACAGATCTCTCCGCCCACGCTGGAGGACTTCGTGAGAGGAGGAGCTGGTGCTGCCGCCGCCCTGAGAGGGTCAAAACCAGGACCGTCAGTCAGCAGGGTCAGGGGTGGGGCCGGAGCGGGAGGAGGTTTTATCAGGAGGAAGTGGGCGGGGTCTCTATTGTTGCTTAGATACAGGATCTTGAGGCTCTTATTGGCCATTAGCTTACTTTGAAGGCTCAGGCTCCGCCTGCTCTTCTTCATCCACTGATTCGCTCTTTAGAAGTGTAGCTCCGCCCTCTGCCTGCCCAGACACTTCCTGTGTTTCCTCTGACCCCGCCCCCAACTCCACTGATTGGCCCTCCAGAGCCTCAGCTCGACTGTCTCAGCCAGTAAGAGGAGACATCAGAAGCATGCGAACAGACAAAAACAAGAGACGCCATGATGAAGGACATGCTAACATGCTAACAGACATGGGATCAGTGACATATGCTAACATGCTAACATGCTAACAACTTCCAGTCGTGTTGGCATGACGACAGGTCAGCTCAGAGCTGACTTTACGGCAGACCATCAGGTGGATCTGTGAGCGGCTGCTCTGGCCTGATCACAGGGATCTGATCTCTGCGCTGTGATTGGCTGCCAGTCTCACCTGATCCTCCGGACCGAGCGGGCCTCGTTGGACACGGCGGACACCTCGCTGACATCACTGTCCGATGATTTAAAGGACAGACTGTCTCGCACCTGAACACACAGGGACAGAGCACAGGTGAGCCAGTGTGACATCATTAGTGATGTCATAATCCTGCGATACCTTGACGGCGTGTCGGCGTACCTTCGAAGGATCCTTCGTCACACCTGAGGAGAGAGAACACGGGTTAGTCCGGGTCTGCGCTCTGATGTCAGAGACTGTGAAAACCTGTGATATCACCGCTACGGTGACATCACCGGGAGATTTGAAACCTGGTTCTTAGAACCAAGGTTCCTTTTCTTCATCCACTCTGCTGGAGAACGTTCGGTTCTTCCTGATCCCAAGAGAACGTTACAGAACATACGTCTGTATGAGAACATGTGATACAGAGACCACCGGTTCTAATGGTAACACAGACTAACAGAACACTGACTAACAGAACACTGACTGACAGAACACTGACTAACAGAACACTGACTGACAGAACACTGACTAACAGAACACTGACTGACAGAACACTGACTAACAGAACACTGACTAACAGAACACTGACTGACAGAACACCGACTGACAGAACACCGACTGACAGAACACTGACTAACAGAACACTGACTAACAGAACACTGACTGACAGAACACTGACTGACAGAACACTGACTAACAGAACACTGACTAACAGAACACTGACTAACAGAACACTGACTGACAGAACACTGACTAACAGAACACCGACTGACAGAACACTGACTAACAGAACACTGACTAACAGAACACTGACTAACAGAACACTGACTAACAGAACACCGACTGACAGAACACCGACTGACAGAACACTGACTAACAGAACACTGACTGACAGAACACTGACTAACAGAACACTGACTGACAGAACACTGACTGACAGAACACCGACTAACAGAACACTGACTGACAGAACACTGACTAACAGAACACTGACTAACAGAACACTGACTGACAGAACACTGACTAACAGAACACTGACTAACAGAACACTGACTGACAGAACACTGACTAACAGAACACTGACTAACAGAACACTGACTGACAGAACACTGACTAACAGAACACTGACTGACAGAACACTGACTAACAGAACACTGACTAACAGAACACTGACTGACAGAACACTGACTAACAGAACACTGACTGACAGAACACCGACTAACAGAACACTGACTAACAGAACACCGACTAACAGAACACTGACTGACAGAACACTGACTAACAGAACACTGACTGACAGAACACTGACTAACAGAACACTGACTAACAGAACACTGACTAACAGAACACTGACTGACAGAACACTGACTGACAGAACACTGACTAACAGAACACCGACTAACAGAACACTGACTGACAGAACACTGACTGACAGAACACTGACTAACAGAACACTGACTAACAGAACACTGACTAACAGAACACTGACTGACAGAACACTGACTAACAGAACACCGACTAACAGAACACTGACTAACAGAACACCGACTAACAGAACACTGACTAACAGAACACTGACTGACAGAACACTGACTAACAGAACACTGACTAACAGAACACTGACTAACAGAACACTGACTAACAGAACACTGACTAACAGAACACCGACTGAAGATCTAAATAGGAAAATAAAACCAATTACCTTCTACACTCGCTGACAACACCTCGCCTGATGGATGATGGATGGATGGATGGATGATGGATGATGATGGATGGATGGATGATGGATGATGGATGGATGGATGGATGGATGATGATGGATGGATGGATGATGGATGATGGATGGATGGATGGATGATGGATGGATGATGGATGGATGATGATGGATGGATGATGGATGATGGATGATGGATGGATGGATGATGGATGGATGATGGATGATGGATGATGATGGATGGATGATGATGGATGATGATGGATGGATGGATGATGGATGATGGATGGATGGATGGATGATGATGGATGGATGGATGATGGATGGATGGATGGATGGATGATGGATGATGGATGGATGGATGGATGATGGATGGATGATGATGGATGGATGATGGATGATGGATGATGGATGGATGATGGATGGATGGATGATGGATGATGGATGGATGGATGGATGATGGATGATGGATGATGATGGATGATGGATGATGGATGGATGGATGATGAATGATGGATGGATGGATGATGGATGGATGATGATGGATGGATGATGGATGATGGATGATGGATGGATGGATGATGGATGATGGATGGATGGATGGATGATGGATGGATGATGGATGGATGATGATGGATGGATGATGGATGATGGTTGATGGATGATGGATGATGGATGGATGATGGATGATGGATGATGGATGTTGGATGGATGATGGATGGATGATGATGGATGGATGATGGATGATGGGTGATGGATGGATGGATGGATGATGATGGATGATGGATGGATGATGGATGGATGATGATGGATGGATGATGGATGATGGATGATGGATGGATGATGGGTGGATGATGGATGATGGATGATGGATGTTGGATGATGGATGGATGATGAATGGATGATGGATGATGGATGATGGATGGATGATGAATGGATGATTGATGGATGATGGATGGATGATGGATGGATGATGGATGATGGATGGATGGATGGATGGATGGATGGATGGATGGATGGATGGATGATGGATGGATGGATGGATGGATGGATGATGGATGGATGGATGATGGATGGATGGATGATGGATGGATGATGGATGATGGATGATGGATGATGGATGATGGATGATGATGGATGATGGATGATGTGGATGATATGATGGATGATGATGGGATGGATGATGGATGATGGATGGATGGATGGATGATGGATGATGATGATGGAGATATGATGGATGATGGATGGATGGATGATGGATGATGGATGATGGATGATGGATGATGGATGGATGATGGATGGAGGGATGATGGATGGGGGATGGATGGATGGATGGATGATGGATGATGGATGATGGATGATGATGGATGATGGATGATGGATGGATGATGATGAATGATGGATGGATGATGATGGATGATGATGGATGGATGATGGATGATGGATGATGGTGGATGGATGATGGATGATGGATGGATGGATGGATTGATGGATGATGGATGGATGATTGTGGATGATGGATGATGGTTGATGGATGATGGATGATGGATGGATGATGGATGATGGATGATGGATGTTGGATGGATGATGGATGGATGATGATGGATGGATGATGGATGATGGGTGATGGATGGATGGATGATGATGATGATGGATGGATGATGGATGGATGATGATGGATGGATGATGGATGATGGATGATGGATGATGGATGATGGATGATGGATGGATGATGGGTGGATGATGGATGATGGATGATGGATGTTGGATGATGGATGGATGATGAATGGATGATGGATGATGGATGATGGATGGATGATGAATGGATGATTGATGGATGATGGATGGATGATGGATGGATGATGGATGATGGATGGATGGATGGATGGATGGATGGATGGATGATGGATGGATGGATGGATGGATGGATGATGGATGGATGGATGATGGATGGATGGATGGATGGATGGATGGATGGATGGATGATGGATGGATGGATGGATGATGGATGGATGATGGATGGATGATGGATGGATGGTGGATGGTGGATGGATGATGGATGGATGGATGGATGGATGATGGATGGATGATGGATGGATGGATGATGGATGATGGATGGATGATGGATGGATGATGGATGATGGATGGATGGATGATGGATGATGGATGGATGATGGATGGATAGTGGATGGATGATGGATGGATGGATGGATGGATGATCGATGGATGATGGATGGATGATGGATGATGGATGGATGATGGATGGATGATGGATGATGGATGGATGGATGATGGATGATGGATGGATGATGGATGGATGGTGGATGGATGATGGATGGATGGATGGATGATCGATGGATGATGGATGGATGATGGATGATGGATGGATGATGCATGAACAGATGAGGAGATGAAGTAAACAGAGATATTAATATGATGACAGGATGAATGGATGAAGGTTTGGATGGAAGAGGGGATCACTAAGCTAACAGGAAGTCCTAATAAGTCTATCTGCTGTACTTCCTGTTGTCTATAAGGGGAGGAGCTACCTGCCTGGGGAGGTGGGACTTAAAAGTAGTAGCGTACCATTGGCTGTTTTTTTCTGCTGGTCCTCCCATGTGACCTCTGAACCACAGCAAAGAGAGAGAGGATGAGAAGGACTACAGAGACCAGGTGATCTAACCAGTGACATCATCACGACATACACCTGACCAACAACACCTGACCGCACCGTCTGTTCTACCTGAAGGCACCGTCTGTTCTACCTGAAGGCACCGTCTGTTCTACCTGAACGAACCGTCTGTTCTACCTGAACACAACATCTGTTCTACCTGAACACAACGTCTGTTCTACCTTAACACACCGTCTGTTCTACCTGAACACAACGTCTGTTCTACCTGAACACAACGTCTGTTCTACCTGAACACACCGTGTGTTCTACCTGAACACACCGTGTGTTCTACCTGAACACAACGTCTGTTCTACCTGAACACACCGTGTGTTCTACCTGAACACACCGTGTGTTCTACCTGAACACAACGTCTGTTCTACCTGAACACACCGTCTGTTCTACCTGAACACAACGTCTGTTCTACCTGAACACAACGTCTGTTCTACCTGAACACACCGTGTGTTCTACCTGAACACACCGTCTGTTCTACCTGAACACAACGTCTGTTCTACCTGAACACACCGTCTGTTCTACCTGAACACAACGTCTGTTCTACCTGAACACACCGTCTGTTCTACCTGAACACACCGTCTGTTCTACCTGAACGAACCGTCTGTTCTACCTGAACACAACGTCTGTTCTACCTGAACACACAGTCTGTTCTACCTGAACACACCGTCTGTTCTACCTGAACGAACCGTCTGTTCTACCTGAACACAATGTCTGTTCTACCTGAACACAACGTCTGTTCTACCTGAACACACCGTCTGTTCTACCTGAACGAACCGTCTGTTCTACCTGAACACACCGTCTGTTCTACCTGAACACAACGTCTGTTCTACCTGAACACAACGTCTGTTCTACCTGAACACACCGTCTGTTCTACCTGAACACACCGTCTGTTCTACCTGAACACAACGTCTGTTCTACCTGAACACAACGTCTGTTCTACCTGAACACACCGTCTGTTCTACCTGAACACAACGTCTGTTCTACCTGAACACAACGTCTGTTCTACCTGAACACACCGTCTGTTCTACCTGAACGAACCGTCTGTTCTACCTGAACACACCGTCTGTTCTACCTGAACACACCGTCTGTTCTACCTGAACACACCGTCTGTTCTACCTGAACACAACGTCTGTTCTACCTGAACACAACGTCTGTTCTACCTGAACACACAGTCTGTTCTACCTGAACACACCGTCTGTTCTACCTGAACGAACCGTCTGTTCTACCTGAACACAATGTCTGTTCTACCTGAACACAACGTCTGTTCTACCTGAACACACCGTCTGTTCTACCTGAACGAACCGTCTGTTCTACCTGAACACACCGTCTGTTCTACCTGAACACAACGTCTGTTCTACCTGAACACAACGTCTGTTCTACCTGAACACACCGTCTGTTCTACCTGAACACACCGTCTGTTCTACCTGAACACAACGTCTGTTCTACCTGAACACAACGTCTGTTCTACCTGAACGAACCGTCTGTTCTACCTGAACGAACCGTCTGTTCTACCTGAACACACCGTCTGTTCTACCTGAACACACCGTCTGTTCTACCTGAACACACCGTCTGTTCTACCTGAACACAACGTCTGTTCTACCTGAACACAACGTCTGTTCTACCTGAACACAACATCTGTTCTACCTGAAGGAACCGTCTGTTCTACCTGAACACAACGTCTGTTCTACCTGAAAACACCGTCTGTTCTACCTGAACGCACAGTCTGTTCTACCTGAACACACCGTCTGTTCTACCTGAACACACCGTCTGTTCTACCTGAACACACCGTCTGTTCTACCTGAACACAACGTCTGTTCTACCTGAACACAACGTCTGTTCTACCTGAACACACCGTCTGTTCTACCTGAACACAACGTCTGTTCTACCTGAACACAACGTCTGTTCTACCTGAAGGAACCGTCTGTTCTACCTGAACGAACCGTCTGTTCTACCTGAACACACCGTCTGTTCTACCTGAACACACCGTCTGTTCTACCTGAACACAACGTCTGTTCTACCTGAACACAACGTCTGTTCTACCTGAAAACACCGTCTGTTCTACCTGAACGCACAGTCTGTTCTACCTGAAGGAACCGTCTATTCTACCTGAACACAACATCTGTTCTACCTGAACACACCGTCTGTTCTACCTGAACACAACGTCTGTTCTACCTGAAAACACCGTCTGTTCTACCTGAACACAACGTCTGTTCTACCTGAACACAACGTCTGTTCTACCTGAAAACACCGTCTGTTCTACCTGAACGCACCGTCTGTTCTACCTGAACACAACGTCTGTTCTACCTGAAGGAACCGTCTATTCTACCTGAACACAACGTCTGTTCTACCTGAACGCACCGTCTATTCTACCTGAACACACCGTCTGTTCTACCTGAACACAACGTCTGTTCTACCTGAACACAACGTCTGTTCTACCTGAACGCACCGTCTATTCTACCTGAACGCACCGTCTGTTCTACCTGAACACAACGTCTGTTCTACCTGAACACAACGTCTGTTCTACCTGAAAACACTGTCTGTTCTACCTGTACACAACGTCTGTTCTACCTGAAAACACTGTCTGTTCTACCTGAACACACCGTCTGTTCTACCTGAACACAACGTCTGTTCTACCTGAACACAACGTCTGTTCTACCTGAACACAACGTCTGTTCTACCTGAAGGAACCGTCTGTTCTACCTGAAGGAACCGTCTGTTCTACCTGAAGGAACCGTCTGTTCTACCTGAAGGAACCGTCTGTTCTACCTGAACACAACGTCTGTTCTACCTGAAGGAACCGTCTGTTCTACCTGAACACAACGTCTGTTCTACCTGAAGGAACCGTCTGTTCTACCTGAAGGAACCGTCTGTTCTACCTGAACGCACCGTCTGTTCTACCTGAAAACACCGTCTGTTCTACCTGAACACAACGTCTGTTCTACCTGAACGCACCGTCTGTTCTACCTGAACGCACCGTCTGTTCTACCTGAAAACACCGTCTGTTCTACCTGAACACACCGTCTGTTCTACCTGAAAACACCGTCTGTTCTACCTGAACACAACGTCTGTTCTACCTGAACGAACCGTCTGTTCTCCCTGAACGCACCGTCTGTTCTACCTGAACACAACGTCTGTTCTACCTGGAACCCTCACTCACCTTTCCTGGTCCCACCAGGTGTGGCAGACCGTCTGTCGGGCTCTGCAGCCGGACAGGTGAGGTGGAGGACAGACAGAAGAATGAATGGATGAACAAACAGAAGAATGAATGGATGAACAAACAGAAGAATGAATGGATGAACAAACAGAAGAATGAATTGATGAACAAACAGAAGAATGAATTGATGAACAAACAGAAGAATGAAACTTCTGGTTCTAATGGTTCTACTGGTTCTGTATTCTGTAGCCGTATAGAACCTGTGATGTACACACCTGGAGTCTGTGGAGGCGGGGCCGGTGATGGGGCCGTTGATGGGGCAGGGGAAGGTGTTGGGGCAGGTGCAGGGGGCAGAGGTGGTTCTGGGGGTGTCTGTATTGGTGCCTCATCACTTGGGGGCAGGGCCTCTGCAGGTGGTGCAGACACAGGTGGGGGTTCAATAGCTACAGGAGGGGGCGCTGGGACAGGTATATGAGGAAGGGGAGGGGCTTGGTCTGGCGTCTGAACAGGGGGCTGGACTTGGACTTGGACAGGTACTGGTGTGGGTGCAGGTGGGGGGGCTTGGACTTGGACAGGTGCTGGTGTGGGTGCAGGTGGGGGGGCTTGGACTTGGACAGGTGCTGGTGTGGGTGCAGGTGGGGGGGCTTGGACTTGGACCGGTGCTGGTGTGGGTGCAGGTGGGGGGGCTTGGGCAGGCTCGGGAGGAGGCGGGGCTTGGATTCGTATCACAGGAGGTTGGTTGTTGAGAGAGGGGGGCGCTTGTGTGTGGCAGGGAGGAGGGGCCTGATGATGCGAGGTGGGAGGAGCTGCAGGCGGAGCTCCTGAGATGGGTGTGGTCAGAACTGATGGACAGAAGATGAGAGAGATGAAGTGACCGCTGACCAGCTGACTGAACTAATCCAACTCAACCACTACAGACTGAGCAACATGGACCACGTGGTCTCTGGAACCCAAAGGAACCCCAAGGAACCCAAAGGAATCCAAAGGAATCCAAAGGAATCCAAAGGAATCCAAAGGAACCCAAAGGAACCCAAAGGAATCCAAAGGAACCCAAAGGAACCCAAAGGAATCCAAAGGAATCCAAAGGAACCCAAAGGAATCCAAAGGAATCCAAAGGAATCCAAAGGAACCCAAAGGAATCCAAAGGAATCCCCAGGGACCCAAAGGAACCCAAAGGAACCCAAAGGAACCCCAAGGAACCTTGTTGACCTCTGACAGCATCATGTGATCTCTGCTGGCTGCTGATTGGCCAGTGTGTCACCTGACAGACTTACTTCTGTCAGGAGCTCCTTTGGGCGGGATGATGGGCAGCTGGCGCCCTCGGCGGCCGAACACTGGGGTTCCTGAAGGACTGGTCTGGGTGGATCCTCCATGCTGATTTGCCCTGTTATATAAAAGAAGATCTATCAACCTGACAGGAAGAGAGCAAGGCAGACGCTGCCAAAGGTCAGAGGTCATCATTAACAGAACAACGTCAAATATTAACAACAAAACAAAGGAAAAACGTAAACATTGCAAACAAACCATAAAACACAGCATGCTGTAAAAGTTATATGACATATGTTTATATAAGTTTGCATATATATATATATGTATATATATATACATATATATATGTTTATATATTATGTAAATTTATATATGTATATAAATATATGTGTATTTATATTTATATAAATATATGTGTATTTATATTTATATAAATATATGTGTATTTATATTTATATAAATATATGTGTATTTAAAGAAGCAGGCAAAAGAAGTTTGTGACACGTTGCTCGCAGTGCGATGAGCCAATCAGGAGACAGAAGAAGGGTTCAAAGAAAAAGGGGCGTGGCTACGTTCTGACTCATGCTTCTGGAAAATGAAAACTTTCAGCACACACTGAAGCAGAGCTGGTCTCTCATTGGCCGGCTGCAGGTCACCTGGTCGGAGCAGGTGAGGGGGGGGCGGAGTGTCTGTATCTCAGGTGGGAGGAGTCAGCTCGGTCTGTGGAATGGGAGCGGGCGTAGGTAGGCCGGTCGGCCATCGCTCGCTGGTCAGCGGAGCGAGAGCGACTGTAGTAATCCCGCCGATCCATGCCGCGGCTGAACCTGCACATCACCATGACAACCGTTACCCACTGTCACTGTGGCAACCACCTGAGGAGGGTCCCATCACCGTGACAACCATTACCCAGTATAACCAAGAACACCTGGAGTTAGTGAGTCATCACCATGACGCCTGTAGGAGGAGTTAGTGAGTCATCACCATGACACCTGTGGGAGGAGTTAGTGAGTCATCACCATGACACCTGTAGGAGGAGTTAGTGAGTCATCACCATGACACCTGTGGGAGGAGTTAGTGAGTCATCACCACGACACCTGTGGGAGGAGCTAGTGAGTCATCACCATGACACCTGTAGGAGGAGTTAGTGAGTCATCACCACGACACCTGTAGGAGGAGTTAGTGAGTCATCACCACGACACCTGTGGGAGGAGTTAGTTAGACTCGCCTGAACCCCTTCAGACTCACCTGAACCCTTCAGACTCACCCTAACCCCTCAGACTCACCTGAACCTCTCAGACTCACCTGAACCCCTCAGACTCACCTGAACCCCTCAGTACAACCTGAATCCCTCAGATCCACCTGAACCCCTCAGACTCACCTGAACCCCTCAGATCCACCTGAACCCCTCAGACTCACCTGAACCCTTCAGACTCACCCTAACCCCTCAGACTCACCTGAACCTCTCAGACTCACCTGAACCCCTCAGACTCACCTGAACCCCTCAGTACAACCTGAATCCCTCAGATCCACCTGAACCCCTCAGACTCACCTGAACCCCTCAGACCCACCTGAATCCCTCAGATCCACCTGAACCCCTCAGACTCACCTGAATCCC
>NW_023260360.1:5000-12097 GCF_009762535.1 Notolabrus celidotus | reverse complement strand
TAACATGCAGACACGCTCTCGTCACGTTTGGGCTCCAAGAAGTGTCTGAGAGTAGTTCAGAGAGTCGGACATTTTTACAGTGTTACTGTGCTCTGAGATGGGAGTTATTACTGAACGGAACAAAGACTGCATGAAAGACGTCCCCTCCTCACCCACTACTGCTCCGTGTCCACGTCTCCTCTGTCCTGCAACTCCTCCACAGGCTCCCTGTCCTGCAACTCCTCCACAGGCTCCCTGTCCTGCAACTCCTCCACAGGCTCCCTGTCCTGCAACTCCTCCACAGGCTCCCTGTCCTGCAACTCCTCCACAGGCTCCCTGTCCTGCAACTCCTCCACAGGCTCCCTGTCCTGCAACTCCTCCACAGGCTCCCTGTCCTGCAGCTCCTCCACAGGCTCCCTGTCCCCTACTGCGTCCGTTTAAAATCCTGCTCCTCACCCACAGAGCCCTCCATCACCGGGCCCCTTCCTCACCCATCCCTCCATCACCAGGCCCCTTCCTCACCCACAGAGCCCTCCATCACCAGGCCCCTTCCTCATCCACAGAGCCCTCCATACCAAGGCCCCTTCTTACCCCACACAGCCCTCCATCACCAGGCCCCTTCTTACCCCACAGAGCCCTCAATCACCGGGCCCCTTCCTCACCCACAGAGCCCTCAATCACCAGGCCCCTTCCTCACCCACAGAGCCCTCCATCACAAGGCCCCTTCCTCACCCACAGAGCCCTCCATCACCAGGCCCTGAGCGCCTCCATCACCAGGCCCTGACCTCCACCATCACCAGGCCCTGAGCTCCTCCATCACCAGGTCCTGACCTCCACCATCACCAGGCGCTGAGCTCCTCCATCACCAGGCCCTGACCTCCTCCATCACCAGGCCCTTAGCTCCACCATCACCAGGCCCTGACCTCCTCCATCACCAGGCCCTTAGCTCCACCATCACCAGGCCTGACCTCCTCCATCACCAGGCCCTGACCTCCTCTACCATCACACCTGTAGTCTCTGTTCTTGTAATGCCGACCCACCTGTCTCCGTCTCATGTAGCGTTAAGCTTCTTCTTTATCCTCTCTTCCTCTTTGTCCTCCCTCTTCTTCCTCTTCATCCACTTTGACTGTTATTCTTGTTCCTCAGTCTTTCCCTTCTTCATCGTTTCTTATTTCTTCCTCTTCATTCCATCCTGTCTTCCTTTTTCTTCTTCTGTTTCATGTTTTTCTTTTTCATCTTCTACTTTTTCTTAAATCTTTTCCTCCGTCTTCCCTCCATGCACCTTCCTTTGTTCCCTCTTCCTTCTTCTTCTTTCTTCTCCTTGTTCCTAACTCTTCATCATTTATTCCTTAATCTTCCCCTTCTTGTATTTTTCTTCCTCTTCAAACGCTCTTGTTCTTCTATTTCACTCCATCCCTTCCTTTTATACTTCCATCCTTACTCTTCTTCCCTCACCTTCTCTAGTTCTCCTCCTTACCTTTATGCTTCCTCATCCTTATTGCAAAGGAAGCAGTGAAGGAAGGAAGGAAGGAAACAAGCAAAATAAAGGACAAGAAAATTGGAACCCATCCACTTTGGAACCCCAGAGAGTGCTCGCCCCCTTGGCCCCTCGGCCCCTTGGCCCCCTCGCCCCCTCGTCCCCTCGCCCCCTCGCCCCTCATCCCCTCGCCCCTCATCCCCTCGCCCCCTCGTCCCTCATCCCCTCATCCCCTCGCCCCCTCGTCCCTCATCCCCTCATCCCCTCGCCCCTCATCCCTCGGCTGGATGTCCGGACACAGAGACTGAGGAGGCGCCCTGGTTTTTACAAAGGCATGCTCGCCGCTTGCCGCTCGCCGCTCGCTGCCTCCTCTCAGTGGGGCTTTCAGTGACCCCGCTGAGGTCGCCCATGGGTGCCGAGAGGAGGGCCTGAAAAATGGGCTGCTGTCTGGAAAAAGGAGGAGAAACACACACACACACACACACACACACACACACACACACACACAGGGTTATGAAATATTATCACTTCTGTTGATTGAGCTTATTTGGGTCTCCTCGTATTCTGCGACGTCAGCTGTTCCCGTTCGGAGGGGGATTTGATGACGGGTAATAAACTGCACCTGCTAAATAAAGCTCCACCCCCCTCCACCCCCCCTCCACCCTCGTTCTCCCCTAACGGCAGGACAGTACATCTTAGCATGCTTACCTCAAGGCTTTATGAACTGGACAGCTTTGCTAATTTAGCATACTTTTAAAGGTCGTGAGCTAATTCCAGACGGCTCTGACGTCAGGGCGACCTTGATGATCTTCTTCTTCTTCTTCTTCTGTCAGCTGCTGCACGGCTGCTTCGTTTACAGGATGTTTGAAACCTGATCAGCACCATTAAACACACTTTTAATGAACACTGTGTCATTACCTCCAACGCCGTCAGGTAGAGCGCTAATTGGAATAATGCGTCATAGCCTTTATTGACACTAGGTTATTAACTTCCAATAATAATAACACACAGAGTGAGGCTGGCTGTAAATACATGGAGAGCACATGATATCAACCTGTGATGATCAACGGGCTTTAAAGAAGCTAACTCACACATCCTCCATGCAGTCAGAGACATGACATGTTTCATCCTCTTCAGACCTTACGCAAACAGGAAGTCCTTTAACAACATGTTTATAAGAGTTCTACTCCAGGTCAGCAGGAGGAACTAACTGGTTGGACTTTGAATCCAAAAACCTGCTCTGATACTGAGCTTCGTCCTGATTCATGTCAGTGTCGGAGTTTTCAGTCTGCCGGACAGCTGGAGTCATGTGACCGAGGTTTCCCTGCCGTTATCTCTTAATTATTCTCCTCCTCCTCTCCTCATCCATGTTGTCTTTCTGGTCCTCTGAAAACCTCTGAGGAGTCAACACGGCTGACAGGATAACCTTCCAAAGATGGACCCGTCTGTGACTCCTCTTGGAAGGGGAAACGGGGCCCAAACTTGTCCTGAAGGTCTCGTAGTCCTCTCAAAGGGTGTGATGTACAGCTTCCTGTTTGTCCTCATGTCTGCTGTTGTTCGTCTTCTGATTAGATAATGAAGCCTCCTTTTCTCGTTTGACAGACTCTCAACGTTCCCCTCATGGTTTCAACTTTTACAGGAAACAGGATGTGTTTCGTGTTTACAGGAGTCTTTATGACGTGATTGAGAGGACTGGACGGAGGGTGAAACAGGAGACTTAGAAGACATGTTGGAGAAAGACACACTGAGGAAGAAGCGTTCATCTTCTGAGAAGCACAGTGAGGATAAAGTGAGGATAACTCTGGTGCATGAAGCCCTCAGTTTGTCTTCTGGGACCCAGCGACCGGCTGCAGCAGAGCCGGTTCAGTCTGAGACCCGGGCTGAGGTGTGCTGATTAGTCCTGTTAATCTGCTGTAAGCACAATGCAAACTTGCTGATGGTGACCTGAACAACAGCGCTGCTGCTTGTGATGCATTTATTCTCTGATCCGGTCCCAGCGGGTGGAGGTGAGGTGGAGGAGGAGGAGGGTGGAGGGGGTTTGACACACTGCATGTGGACCAACCGGCAGACAGAGTTGATTCTGCAGCTCTCAGCTCCCCGCTGACCTGCAGACCGAGATCAACGCTCGGGGCGATTCATAACAACACACAGGATGGTCGCTACGGCGGGGGGATAATGGACGACAACAAATCAGCTGCAGAGGTCAACAGGAAGCAGGGACAGAGGTCAACAGGACGGAGGGACAGAGGTCAACAGGAAGCAGGGACAGAGGTCAACAGGAAGCAGGGACAGAGGTCAACAGGAAGCAGGGACAGAGGTCAACAGGAAGCAGGGACAGAGGTCAACAGGAAGCAGGGACAGAGGACAACAGGAAGCAGGGACAGAGGTCAACAGAACGTAGGGACAGAGGTCAACAGGAAGCAGGGACAGAGGTCAACAGAACGGAGGGACAGAGGTCAACAGGAAGTAGGGACAGAGGTCAACAGGAAGCAGGGACAGAGGTTAACAGGAAGCAGGGACAGAGGTCAACAGGAAGCAGGGACAGAAGTTAACAGGAAGCAGGGACAGAGGTCAACAGGAAGCAGGGACAGAGGTCAACAGGAAGCAGGGACAGAGGTCAACAGGAAGCAGGGACAGAGGTTAACAGGAAGCAGGGACAGAGGTCAACAGGAAGCAGGGACATAAGTTAACAGGAAGCAGGGACAGAGGTCAACAGGGAGCAGGGACAGAAGTTAACAGGAAGCAGGGACAGAGGTCAACAGGAAGCAGGGACAGAGGTCAACAGGAAGCAGGGACAGAGGTCAACAGGAAGCAGGGACAGAGGTCAACAGGGAGCAGGGACAGAGGTCAACAGGAAGCAGGGACAGAGGACAACAGGAAGCAGGGACAGAGGTCAACAGGAAGCAGGGACAGAGGTCAACAGGAAGCAGGGACAGAGGTCAACAGGAAGCAGGGACAGAGGACAACAGGAAGCAGGGACAGAGGTCAACAGAACGGAGGGACAGAGGTCAACAGGAAGTAGGGACAGAGGTCAACAGGAAGCAGGGACAGAGGTTAACAGGAAGCAGGGACAGAGGTCAACAGGAAGCAGGGACAGAAGTTAACAGGAAGCAGGGACAGAGGTCAACAGGAAGCAGGGACAGAGGACAACAGGAAGCAGGGACAGAGCTCAACAGGAAGCAGGGACAGAGGACAACAGGAAGCAGGAAGCAGGGACAGAGGTCAACAGGAAGCAGGAAGCAGGGACAGAGGTCAACAGGAAGCAGGAAGCAGGGACAGAGGTCAACAGCAAGCAGGAAGCAGGGACAGAGGTCAACAGGACAGAGGTCAACAGGACAGAGGTCAACCGGACAGAGGTCAACAGGACAGAGGTCAACAGAAACACAGCAGGGACAGAGGTCAAAGGTCACATCGATGCTCCCTCTCTGCTTCGTGCAGGTAAACACTCTGTACTTCAAACGTTTGATTTTTGCATTTTGTATTTGTTTCCCTTGTTGTGCTGATTGGAGAGTCTCCGTCTCCACGTCCCTCGTTAAACCCCGACCTGCTTTCCTTTTAAGTCCTGCTCACATGAGACACCTTCCTCGGTCTTGGACTCTGTGACCCGACTCCAGACTCCCTTTTTAGTTTGATTAGTTTGATGTTTGAGAAGCTTTTAGCTGCTATTAAAGAGGTCAGAAGGTGACACAAACTCTAACTATCCGGACACCGGACTGTGGCCAGACTCCGTTTTGATTCATCAACATTTATACAAACACAGAATCAGATTCAGCTCCTCTTTCAGAAGAAAATCCTCCGTTACAGATTCAGGTCATGTTTAGTTTCCAGGTATTAACCATATGAAGCATGGTGGAGCATTTATGTGCTCGATCTCCAGCAGGGAGAAGGTTCAAAGTGCTTCATCTGCAGATGAGATCCACAGATCGATGAGTGGATCCAGAGGATATCAATACATTTGTGTTTTTCTGCTCCAGTAGTTTAACTGAAAACAAGCACTTAAATCTAACGGCTTCACTCCGGCCCTCAGGCAGATGTTTCTCACTCCGTCTGAAGATTATTAAAACCTGACCTCCTGACCCGCTCACTCCTGCAGCTGCTTCATGCTGGATGTTTCAATCAATCTTTATTTATAAAGCACCAAATCACAACAACTGTTCTCCTCAGACTCTCTCCAAACAGAGCCGGTCTAGACCGGACTCTATGTTCTATTATTAACAAAGACCCAACATCAAGACCGGATCAGATCCAGTCCCATCTTCCAGACAGGACTCAGTCTGATCTCATCTTAATCCACCATGAGCAGAGCACTTTGCAGCATTTAGCAAGTTACAGTGGCAAGGACAAACTTCCTTTAACAGGCAGAAACCTCCAGCAGGACCAGACTCATGTTAGACACACATCTGCTGAGACCGTGTTGGAGAGAGGGATAGAGGGAGATGAAGAGAGAGAGAGATGATAGTGGGGAGACGGATAGTAGTAGTTGTAGCAGCTGGAGTCTGGACCACGTCCACAGCAGCAGAGATCCAGAGGAACCTACGGGACAAGGGAGCTCAGGGACTCCAGAAAGGTCTATGGTTAGTAACTAAGACTTAAAATATGCCATGAAGACAATCAATCACATTTTATTATCACGTTTGAAATTCCATTATTTTGCATTTCAAACATTTTGGCGTCTACATTAACAATGTTCAGACATCCTATGAGACCCCTCCAGAACACTGCGCTCCCTGCTCGTCGTATTTAAAGTCTCTGGTGTGTCTAACATGAGTCTGGTCCTGCTGGAGGTTTCTGCCTGTTAATAAAACATGTTGATTTTAAACCTTCATCACATCAGGGTTAATGTGAGAGCACTGTTGTAAGAACATGAACGTGACAGTGAAGAAGAGTCTGATAGTGGTTTTGATAAAGATCACTGGTCCATGATAAGGACTCTCTGATAATCGTGCTTATATTGATAAAATGAATGATTCTCTTCCTTCGCCTTCCATCACCCCGTCTCCGATCCACTGCCTGGAAGTGAACCCATTGTGTCTCTACTTCTATTACTCCAGATCAAATCCTGAACCTGCTGCCGTTAATTGTTGATAATTGAGGATTAGTTAAAGTGTCGATGTCCTGCCTCAAGGACACGATAAGTTTCCTGCCCGTCACCTGGAACCTTCCCTCAGAGTCACAGCTCTTAAACTTCAGCGGCTTCAGTGATGTTTTATTCATCCTGAGCTGTCTCCGTCGCCTTGACGGCGTCCCCCTTCGCGGCGGTCTGACAGGGACGGAGCGGGGAATTGCTGGATGTCTCATTTCCCCACTCGTCCTGATAAGGTTTGGTAAAAAGGTTTAAATGGCAGTGACAGGTGTCGGCCTCTGGACTTCACTTTACATCACTCTCCTGTTAATTTTTCCCCGTTATCTCTCTCTTTCTATTTGTCGCTCTGCTTCTCTTTCACTCCCGCTCTCCTCCTCTCCGTCTCCTCCGTCTCTCATTTAGAGTCTTTTTTTCTTGTTCCTCGCTGATTGTTGTGGCCCGAGGCGATGCTGTTGTGCTGGCGGTTTGGTTGTCATCACTCAGCAGAAAAGAGAAAAAAGATGTCTTCTCAGCTGTTTCATTTCTTTTCTTCTTGGTGTCACAATATTCCTCCCTTTC
>NW_023260360.1:0-2500 GCF_009762535.1 Notolabrus celidotus | reverse complement strand
ATCCGGTCTTGATGTTGGGTCCTTAGAGTACGGTCTAGACCTGCTCTGTTTGGAAAGAGTCTTCAGATAAGGTTTGTTGTGATTTGGTGCTTTATAAACGAAGATTGATTGAATAAAAGAGGATTGTTTTTAAAGGATTGAAATATGAAATTAGAAAAATGAGCCTTTAAACTTTGAAACATGTTTTTATGAAGCTACGCTGATTTCAATGTTCACAGAGATGATTGTTACAACAGATGAAATCCTTAGAAAGTCTAAATGAGTATAGCAGATCTATAACAGAGACAAACAGACATACAGAGACACACAGAGACACAGAGACACAGATACACAGAGACACACAGAGACACAGAGACACACACAGAGACACAGAGACACACAGAGACACACAGAGACACAGAGACACACAGAGACACACAGAGACACAGAGACACACAGAGACACAGAGACACACAGAGACACAGAGACACACAGAGACACACAGAGACACACAGAGACACACAGAGACACACAGAGACACACAGAGACACACAGAGACACAGAGACACACAGACACAGAGACACACAGAGACACAGAGACACACAGAGACACACAGAGACACACAGAGACACACAGAGACACAGAGACACACACAGAGACAGAGAGACACACAGAGACACAGAGACACACAGAGAGACACACAGACACACAGACACACACAGAGACACACAGAGACACACACAGAGACACACAGAGACAGACAGCAGTCTCAGCACCCATCACCCGAACACTGCGACAGTTTTTGACTATTCCAAAAAAACAAGCTTCATTTATCTGCCTCACATCTTCCTGATGCAACCTGCAGAAAGACGAGTTCAAAGGATGTTGATGGAGCGACATGAAAAAAGGAAAACAGGCTGCAGACTGAGAGGGATTTATTCAGAGAGGGGACGACTCCTCTGAGGCTCCTGCAGTCTGCACACTCTGAAGAGTGGTATGGAGACGACAGAAGGACCTGTGTTTTATTTGTGTTGGTCACTGACGGGATCAGATTGGTAGTCTTGGCGTGTGGCGGCATTACAGTGAGGGGCGTTTAGAGGAAGATGTTCCATCGAACCAGAGGCTGTTCTTTCTGAGTTACCAACCCTCATTGACAGAAACATCCCCTCACAGTGATTGCTCAGATTTCTTAAAGTGGGGTTGTTTGAGGTACTTGTCTATATTGAGTGTTTAGTGTCTGTTCGGCCCCTTTGTTCAGAAACCACGACTTCACACGCCGTCTACTGAGGACACAAGACGTCACCGTGAAGAAGCAGAGGTACAGAGGAGGAAGGAGACTCGACGCACCGAAGGAGGGACTGGAGAAACTTCAGCTAACCGGAGAACAGGAGGGGTCCTGAGTTACCTGATGCTGCAGGTGTGTACACTGTGAACCTACAAACCCACAAAAGCTCCCTGCCTTCATCGCTTTCTTCAGTTTGTTAGAAGTTAAATGAAGAGCGACTTCAGAGTACGTTTTCAGATCCCTCTGTTTTTTTATTGTTAATCACACAACTCATGATCCACGCCATGTTCACCTTAAATACACTGTTAGCTGCAGAAGGGGAAGACTGAGCTTAGACCACCAACTCTCAAAATGAGATGCAACAATATTAAAAATCACAAGAGCCTTCAGTTATCAGGCCCCTCTCCTTTGGAATCATCTACCAGTCAGGGTCCGGGAGGCAGACACCCTCTCTACTTTTAAGAGTAGGCTTCAAACTTTCCTTTTTGATAAAGCTTATAGTTAGAGCTGGATCAGGCTTGGACCAGGTCTTAGTTCTGCTGCTATAGGCTTAGACTGACACACTGGGATCCTGTCTTTCCCTCTCTCTCCTCTCTCTGCCTGTCTCTCACTTTAACTCTTCCTGTCCCATTAAAGTTACTAACCATAGACCTTTCTGGAGTCCCTGAGCTCCCTTGTCTCGTAGGTTCCTCTGGATCTCTGCTGGAGATTCCTTTTTTGGGGTCTGTTATTCATCCTTTCTTTCTTTCTTCTTTTTCTTTTGCTTATCTTTTCTTTCTTCTTTCTTTCTTTCTTTCTTTCTTTCTTTCTGCTTTTTTCTTTCTTTCATTGTTTTTTCCATGTCTCTTCATCCTTTATGTCTCCTTTTCTCATCATGTCCTTTCCTTCTCTCCCCACTATCATCTCTCTCTCTCTCTCTCTCTCTCTCTCTCTCTCTCTCTCTCTCTCTCTCTCTCTCTCTCTCTCTCCACTATCATCTCTCTCTCTCTTCATCTCCCTCTATCCCTCTCTCCAACACGGTCTCAGCAGATGTGTGTCTAACATGAGTCTGGTCTGCTGGAGGTTTCTGCCTGTTAAAGGAAGTTTGTCCTTGCCACTGTAACTTGCTAAATGCTGCAAAGTGCTCTGCTCATGGTGGATTAAGATGAGATCAGACTGAGTCCTGTCTGGAAAGGGGCTGATCTGATCCGGTCTTGATGTTGGGTCTTTAGAGTATGGTCTAAGACCTGCTCTGT
>NW_023260359.1:7500-12136 GCF_009762535.1 Notolabrus celidotus | reverse complement strand
GTGAGCAGGTGATTCAGTTAAAGACCTCGATGTGTCCCGCTGGGATTTCAATTTGCATGACCAGCTGCTCACTTTGCATTATACCTTATATATCGTCTTCTTCTTCTTCTTCTTCTTCTTCTTCTTCTTCTTCTTCTTCTTCTTCTTCTTCTTCTTCTTCTTCTTCTTCTTCTTCTTCTTCTTCTTCTTCTTCTTCTTCTTCTTCTTCTTCTTCTTCTTCTTCTTCTTCTTCTTCTTCTTCTTCTTCTTCTTCTTCTTTCAAACAAATATTCAAACATCAGAAAATAAAGAATATAACAACAAATCTAGAAAGAGGACAGATTCATGGAGCTGACCTCACAGTGCCGGTTTAGACCCGACTCTGAGTTCTCGTTCGTTCCCCTCGAGGAGTGAGGAGGAGAGAGTGAGATTTTGGGCCGGATGTTGAAACTTTGGACAGGTCATCTGTTCGCCCCCAGCTTCTGCTCTTTATGCTTCTCTAAGCACTTTGTTCTCTTGGCTCCAGCTTCATAGTTAGCAAACATAAGAGAGGTATTGATCACCTCTTCAAACTCCTGGCATGAACTCCAGTAAGCCCACTTATCGTGTTTAAAGGTGCTGATTTTACCCCGAATCTGAGGCTTTGACTCCGCCCACTGAAACTCTGTCAGTCTGCACGGAGCGTCTGTGAGTTTCATCCTCTCTGAAGAAACAAAGATGATATGATGCATGAATGTGATCAGATTATGGAGCATGCACCTGCAGCTGTGTGTCTGCACATGAACTGAGCACTGAGGGACTCTGAGGGACTCTGAGGGACTCTGAGGGACTCTGAGGGACTCTGAGGTAGACTGTCTCTGTTTATTAAGACATTAGACTCTGTTGTCTTTAAAGGCTGCAATGAGAGGACATGTGTCATGAGTTGTTTTCCTTTGTGTTGTTTTTAAATAATAATAATAATAATCTTTATTTCTATAACACTTTTCTAAACAAAGTTACAAAGTGCTTCACAGAAAGACACAAAATCAGATAAGATATTACTTTATATTACTACAGCAACCCAGACATAAGTACAATGAAGAAGAAGTTTCAATAAGTAAAATAAAATAAAATAAAAATAAATAAAATAAAATAAAATAAAATAAAATAAAAATAATAATAAATAAATAAAATAAATAAAATAAAATAAAATAAAATAAAAATAATAATAAATAAATAAAATAAAATAAAAATAGATAAATAAAGATAGAATACAATTTAGATATATACAATGTTTCAAATGGAATTTATATTAAACAGCAGTAATTACAGGCAGTTTTAGAAATGTTTCAGTAGTGACAGGTTGACATGGTGTGATTATGGTTGGTAATGACAGATTAAGCAATAAATAAAATAAATATGGGTATGTAATATGACCATGAGTTGTAGTAAACAATAATAATTTAATATAACCTAATATAGTATGGCAAAGATATTTATATAATACAATGTAATATGCATTATAATGTCATCAGCAGTCAGAGAGTCAGTTCAGGATTGGTCAGTGTGGACCTCGATGTGTCCCGCTCACCCTACTGGGATTTTAATTTGCATGACCAGCTGCTCACTTTGCATCATTCCTTATCTTCTTCTTCTTCTTTTTCTTCTTTCAAACTAATATTCAAACGTCAGGAAATAAAGAATACAACAACCAATCTAGAAAGAGGACAGATTCATGGAGCTGACCTCAGGAGTGGAAATCTCACACTGATGAATCTCAGGCTGATCTCTGGCTGAATGTCCTGCACAGCAAAGAGCAGCTCTGGTGGTGTTAGCTTCTATAAATGAACCTTAATGGATTTACTCCAGACCTCATATATGTTGAAGGTCAGTCACATCACTAAAGTCTCTATGTGATTGTGAACAGGAAACTGTGGCAACTCCGTGCATATCATGTTGAAGTTGGAGCTGATGGATGTTGAGCAGCAGTCGATCGTACTGCGATAATTACAAGGAGGGAAAGAGAGGAGACGTCAGCCGGTGTACGGCAACTCTGGAAACAGGATGCTGCCTCGTGAACCAATCACAGCTCTCAGGGTCCGTGTCGTCGTAGCGTGATTTAGTCTTTAATGTCAATAATATAAGATGATGTTCTGAAAGTGCGTCAGGAAACAAAACAAAGACTTACCTGCAGAATAAGATGCACACAGTTTTGATTGGACTGTGTCAGTTTGTTTAACAGAACTTTCTTCAGTTCAACAAAGAAGAAACTCAAATGATTGTTTTTGGAGGAAGAAAGGTTAAAGGTTACTGCTCAGCTCCAATCTGCACAGATGAAATGTTCAAACCAAGCCAGAAACCTTGGTGTAGTCTTAGACTCAGACCTTCATTTCAGCAGCCACATTAAGACAATTACAAAGTCAGCCTACTATCACCTTCAGAATATATCAAGGATTAAAGGACTCATGTCTCAGCAGGATGCAGAAAAACTCCTCCATGCATTTATCTTTAGCAGACTAGACTACTGTAACGGGGTCTTTACAGGACTCCCTTAAGTCCATCAGACGGCTGCAGCTCATACAGAATGCTGCTGCTCGAGTCCTAACAAGGACCAACAAAGTAGACCACATCACTCCAGTTCTTAGATCTCTACACTGGCTTCCTGTCTGTCAGAGAATAGACTTTAAAATCCTGCTGATGGTTTATAAAGACCTGAATGGTTTAGGTTGATCTGCTACTACTTTATGAACCATGTGGACCTCTGAGGTCCTCAGGTACTGGTCTGCTTTGAGTCCCTAGAGTCAGAAGGAAACATGGTGAAGCAGTGTTTAGTCATTCTGCTCCACATATCTGGAACACACTCCCTGAAAGCTGTAGGTCTGCTCCAACTCTCACCTCTTTAAATCAAAGACTAAGACTTTTTTATTTAACACTGCCTTCCTCTCTTAGATTATTTTAACTCTCTTTAAATTAACATTTAATGTCATTTTTAATATATTTCTAATTTTCCTTTTCTTTTCTGTTTTATTATATTTGTCATTTTAATGATGTTCTTTTATGCTTGTCTGAATGTTTCCAATGATTTTAATGTTTTAGTGTAAAGCACATTGAGTTGCCCTCATGTATGAAATGCTCTATACAGATAAAGCTTCCTCACCTTGCCTACAGATTTAGTTTCTGATCAGAGCGCTGTAACCTCTGACTCTCCGCTCACATAAAGACGCTTTGGGTTGTCTTTGGATGTGGAGCGCTGCAGAGCCGAGTGTGTGAGTCAGTTCCTCCTGCAGAGCCGTTTAAAGCGCTCCGTATGATGCAATGACAATATGAAATCCTAAAAGTGCAGTTTGTATTATTCAAAGTGGGTTTGATATCTCATCGGGTTTAAAGTTGTATGTGTTCCTCTTTGAAGTCGGTGAGAGTGACATTTTCAGATTCAGGCTTTAAAAGTGAGAATGTGTGAGTCTCTTCTCGTCTTTGTAACTTCAGTCCGTCTCGTCCTCGGGTTACTGGAGTCACCGTTAAATATTTCCCCCTCTCGTTTCCTCTCCTCCTCTCCTTCACTCCTCCGTCCTCCGTCCACCTGTGTCCTCGGAGCTAATGCAGACCGTGATAATGATGCGTCTCTCTGTAGAAACCTGCGTGGTTTATTATTCTGGGATGGAGTTGTTAGTTTGGATCCCTCAGATAGAGGGAGACGGCTCTGACTGCTCGCTGCTGTCATGATGAAATATTACAGCAGGTGAGGAGCTGAAGGTGAGGATGAAGATGTGTCTCCTTATCTGTCTGCTGTACAGCGCTGATAAACTCCTCGCACGCTATCAGCAGCCTGAGAACACGATCTCAGTTAGCTTTTATGTTTATGTTTATTTGTTGGTGAATTCATAAATATTTAGAACCTCACAGCTCGAACTCTTCATCGGCTCATCGACGATCTTTCATTCAACAAACTGCGAATGGTTGAAGAGAAGCGATCACTCTCTCGTGTTGAATGTTTCACGCAAACAAATTAAAGACCTCCACATCATGATTCATCAAGAACATCCTCTCTCTGTCTAAACTCACCATGTCTTCCTCCTCTTCCTCCTCTTCCTCCTCAGCGCTGTGTACTGAAGAGTGCGCTCACGGCCGCTGTGTGTCTCCTGATACCTGTCAGTGTGAGCCCGGCTGGGGAGGACTCGACTGCTCCAGCGGTAAGTTTCTCCACCTGTTCAGGACTTTCATTGGCTTCCTCCTTCACCTCATGTCTGTGTTTAATGCAGTGACTCCCACTACAGAGTCATGTCTGTTTTTAATGCAGTGACTTCCACTACAGAGTCATGTCTGTTTTTAATGCAGTGACTTCCACTACAGAGTCATGTCTGTGTTTAATGCAGTGACTTCCACTACAGAGTCATGTCCGTGTTTAATGCAGTGACTTCCACTACAGAGTCATGTCTGTGTTTAATGCAGTGACTCCCACTACAGAGTCATGTCTGTTTTTAATGCAGTGACTTCCACTACAGAGTCATGTCTGTTTTTAATGCAGTGACTTCCACTACAGAGTCATGTCTGTGTTTAATGCAGTGACTTCCACTACAGAGTCATGTCCGTGTTTAATGCAGTGACTTCCACTACAGAGTCATGTCCGTGTTTAATGCAGTGACTTCCACTACAGAGTCACGTCCGTGTTTAATGCAGT